>NC_088401.1:77323925-77351425 GCF_034236695.1 Oncorhynchus nerka | reverse complement strand
AGTGTGATGTGTGTATAGTGTGATGTGTGTATAGTGTGTAAGGAGTGATGTGTGTATAGTGTGATGTGTGTATAGTGTGATGTGTGATGTGTGTATAGTGTGATGTGTGTATAGTGTGATGTGTGTGTGTATAGTGTGATGTGTGATGTGTGTATAGTGTGATGTGTGTATGTGTGTATAGTGTGATGTGTGTGTATAGTGTGATGTGTGTATAGTGTGATGTGTGTATAGTGTGATGTGTGTATAGTGTGATGTGTGATAGTGTGATGTGTGTATAGTGTGATGTGTGATGTGTGTGTGATGTGTGTATGTGTGATGTGTGTATAGTGTGATGTGTGTGTGATAGTGTATATAGTGTGATGTGTGTATAGTGTGATGTGTGATGTGTGTAGTGTGATGTGTGTATAGTGTGATGTGTGATAGTGTGATGTGATGTATAGTGTGATGTGTGATGTGTGATGTGTGATAGTGATGTGTATAGTGTGATGTGTGTGTGATGTGTGTATAGTGTGATGTGTGATGTGTGTATAGTGTGATGTGTGTATAGTGTGATGTGTGTATAGTGTGATGTGTGATATATAGTGTGATGTGTGTATAGTGTGATGTGTGTATAGTGTGATGTGTGTATAGTGTGATGTGTGTATAGTGTGATGTGTGATGTGTGTATAGTGTGATGTGTGTATAGTGTGATGTGTGTATGTGTGTATATGTGTGATGTGTGTATGTGTGTAGTGTGATGTGTGTATAGTGTGATGTGTGTATAGTGTGATGTGTGTATATGTGTGATGTGTGTATAGTGTGATGTGTGTATAGTGTGATGTGTGTATAGTGTGATGTGTGTATAGTGTGATGTGTGATGTGTGTATAGTGTGATGTGTGTATAGTGTGATGTGTGTATAGTGTGATGTGTGATGTGTGTACATGTGATGTGTGTATGATGTGTGTATAGTGTGATGTGTGTTGTCATGTGTGATGTGTGTGATGTGTATATGTGTGTGTGTATAGTGTGATGTGTGTGTGTATAGTGTGATGTGTGTATGTGATGTGTGTATAGTGTGATGTGTGTATATAGTGTGATGTGTGTATAGTGTGATGTGTGATGTGTGATGTATAGTGTGATGTGTGTAGTAGTGTGATGTGTGTATGTGTGATGTGTGTGTATAGTGTGATGTGTGTATAGTGTGATGTGTGATGTGTGTATAGTGTGATGTGTGTATAGTGTGATGTGTGTATAGTGTGATGTGTGTATAGTGTGATGTGTGTGTGATGTGTGTATAGTGTGATGTGTGATGTGTGTATAGTGTGATGTGTGTATAGTGTGATGTGTGTGTGTGATGTGTGATGTGTGATGTGTGTATAGTGTGATGTGTGATGTGTGTATAGTGTGATGTGTGTATAGTGTGATAGTGTGATGTGTGTATAGTGTGATGTGTGATAGTGTGATGTGTGTATAGTGTGATGTGTGTATAGTGTGATGTGATGTGTATAGTGTGATGTGTGATGTGTGATGTGTGATAGTGTGATGTGTGTATAGTGTGATGTGTGTATAGTGTGATGTGTGATGTGTGTAGTGTGATGTGTGATGTGTGTGTATAGTGTGATGTGTGTGTGTGTAGTGTGATAGTGTGATGTGTGTATAGTGTGATGTGTGTATAGTGTGATGTGTGTATAGTGTGATGTGTGTATGTGTGATGTGTGTATAGTGTGATGTGTGTGTATAGTGTGATGTGTGATATGTGATGTGTGATGTGTGTATAGTGTGATGTGTGTATAGTGTGATGTGTGATGTGTGTATGTGTGATGTGTGTATAGTGTGATGTGTGTATGTGTGATGTGTGTAGTGTGATGTGTGTATAGTGTGATGTGTGTGTGTGTGATGTGTGTATAGTGTGTGATGTGTGTATGTGTGATGTGTGATGTGTATATAGTGTGATGTGTGTATAGTGTGATGTGTGTATAGTGTGATGTGTGATGTGTGTGTATAGTGTGATGTGTGTATAGTGTGATGTGTGTATAGTGTGAATAGTGTGATGTGTGATGTGTGTATAGTGTGATGTGTGTGTGATATAGTGTGATGTGTGTATAGTGTGATGTGTGTATAGTGTGATGTAGTGTGATGTGTATAGTGTGATGTGTGTATAGTGTGATGTGTGTATAGTGTGATGTGTGATGTGTGTATAGTGTGATGTGTGTATAGTGTGATGTGTGTATAGTGTGATGTGTGTATAGTGTGATGTGTGTGTGATGTGTGTATAGTGTGATGTGTGTATAGTGTGATGTGTGTATATAGTGTGATGTGTGTATAGTGTGATGTGTGTATAGTGTGATGTGTGTATAGTGTGATGTGTAGTGTGATGTGTGTATAGTGTGATGTGTGTATAGTGTGATGTGTGTATAGTGTGATGTGTGATGTGTGATGTGTGTATAGTGTGATGTGTGTATAGTGTGATGTGTGTATAGTGTATATGTGTGATGTGTGTATATGATGTGTGTATAGTGTGATGTGTGATGTGTGTATAGTGTGATGTGTGATGTGATGTATAGTGTGATGTGTGTATAGTGTGATGTGTGATGTGTGTATATGTGATAGTGTGATGTGTGTAGTGTGATGTGTGTATAGTGTGATGTGTGATGTGTGAATAGTGTGATGTGTGTATAGTGTGATGTGTGATAGTGTGATGTGTGTATAGTGTGATGTGTGTGTGTATGTGTGATAGTGTGATGTGTGTATAGTGTGATGTGTGTATAGTGTGATGTGTGTATAGTGTGATGTGTGTATAGTGATGTGTGATATAGTGTGATGTGTGTAGTGTGATGTGTGATGTGTGATGTGTGTATAGTGTGATGTGTGTGTATAGTGTGATGTGTGATGTGTGTATAGTGTGATGTGTGATGTGTGTATAGTGTGATGTGTGTATAGTGTGATGTGTGTATAGTGTGATGTGTGTGTGATGTGTGTATAGTGTGATGTGTGTATAGTGTGATGTGTGTATGTGAGTGTGATGTGTGTATAGTGTGATGTGTGTATAGTGTGATGTGTGTGTATAGTGTGATGTGTGTATAGTGTGATGTGTGTATGTGTGTAGTGTGATGTGTGTATAGTGTGATGTGTGTATGTGTGATGTGTGTATAGTGTGATGTGTGATGTGTGTATAGTGTGATGTGTGTATAGTGTGATGTGTGTATAGTGTGATGTGTGTATAGTGTGATGTGTGTATATGATGTGTGATGTGTGTATAGTGTGATGTGTGTATAGTGTGATGTGTGTATAGTGTGATGTGTGTATAGTGTGATGTGTGTATAGTGTGATGTGTGTATAGTGTGATGTGTGTATAGTGTGATGTGTATATAGTGTGATGTGTGTATAGTGTGATGTGTGTATAGTGTGATGTGTATAGTGTGATGTGTGTACAGTGTGATAGTGTGATGTGTGAGTGTGATAGTGTGATGTGTGTATAGTGTGATGTGTGTATAGTGTGATGTGTATATAGTGTGATGTGTGTATAGTGTGATGTGTGATGTGATGTGTGTGTGATGTGTGTATAGTGTGATGTGTGTATAGTGTGATGTGTGTATAGTGTGATGTGTGTGAATAGTGTGATGTGTGTATGTGTGTGTGTATAGTGTGATGTGTGTATAGTGTGATGTGTGTATAGTGTGATGTGTGTGTATATGTGTATATAGTGTGATGTGTGATGTGTGTATAGTGTGATGTGTGTATAGTGTGATGTGTGATGTGTATGTGTGATGTGTGATGTGTGTATAGTGTGATGTGTATGTGTGATGTGTGTATAGTGTGATGTGATGTGTATAGTGTGATGTGTGTATAGTGTGATGTGTGATGTGTGTATAGTGTGATGTGTGTATAGTGTGATGTGTGTATAGTGTGATGTGTGTATAGTGTGATGTGTGTATAGTGTGATGTGTGTATGTGTGTGTGTATAGTGTGATGTGTGTATAGTGTGATGTGTGATAGTGTGATGTGTGATGTGTGTATAGTGTGATGTGTGTATAGTGTGATGTGTGTATAGTGTGATGTGTGTATAGTGTGTATGTGTATAGTGTGATGTGTGTATAGTGTGATGTGTGATGTGTGTGTGATAGTGTGATGTGTGTATAGTGTGATGTGTGTATAGTGTGATGTGTGTATAGTGTGATGTGTGATGTGTGTATAGTGTGATGTGTGTATAGTGTGATGTGTATATAGTGTGATGTGTGTATAGTGTGATGTGTGTATATGTGTGATGTGTGATGTGTGTATAGTGTGATGTGTGTATAGTGTGATGTGTGATGTGTGATGTGTGTATAGTGTGATGTGTGTATAGTGTGATGTGTGATGTGTGTACATAGTGTGATGATGTGTGTATAGTGTGATGTGTGTATAGTGTGATGTGTGTATAGTGTGATGTGTGTATAGTGTGATGTGTGTTTAGTGTGTATAGTGTGATGTGTGTATAGTGTGATGTGTGATGATGTGTGTATAGTGTGATGTGTGTATAGTGTGATGTGTGTATATGTGTGATGTGTGTATAGTGTGATGTGTGATGTGTGTATAGTGTGATGTGTGTATAGTGTGATGTGTGATGTGTGATGTGTGTATAGTGTGATGTGTGTATGTTTGTGTATGTGATGTGTGTATAGTGTGATGTGTGTATATTGTGATGTGTGATGTGTATAGTGTGATGTGTGTATAGTGTGATGTGTGTATAGTGTGATGTGTGTATAGTGTGATGTGTGTATAGTGTGATGTGTGATGTGTGTATAGTGTGATGTGTGTGTGTGTTATAGTGTGATAGTGTGATGTGTGTATAGTGTGATGTGTGTATAGTGATGTGTGTGATGTGTGTATAGTGTGATGTGTGATGTGTGTATAGTGTGATGTGTGTATAGTGTGATGTGTGTATAGTGTGATGTGTGTATAGTGTGATGTGTGTATAGTGTGATGTGTGATGTGTGTATAGTGTGATGTGTGTATAGTGTGATGTGTGTATAGTGTGATGTGTGATGTGTGTATAGTGTGATGTGTGTATAGTGTGATGTGTATAGTGTGATGTGTGTATAGTGTGATGTGTGTATAGTGTGATGTGTGATGTGTGTATAGTGTGATGTGTGTATAGTGTGATGTGTGTATAGTGTGATGTGTGTATAGTGTGATGTGTGTATAGTGTGATGTGTGATGTGTGTATAGTGTGATGTGTGTATAGTGTGATGTGTGTATAGTGTGATGTGTGTGTATAGTGTGATGTGTGTGTGTGATGTGTGTATAGTCTGATGTGTGTGTATAGTGTGATGTGTGTATAGTGTGATGTGTGTATAGTGTGATGTGTATAGTGTGATGTGTGTATATAGTGTGATGTGTGTGTGAATAGTGTGATGTGTGTATAGTGTGATGTGTGTATAGTGTGATGTGTGTATAGTGTGATGTGTGATATAGTGTGATGTGTGTATAGTGTGTGTGTATAGTGTGATGTGTGTATAGTGTGAGTGTGATGTGTGATGTGTGATGTGTGATGTGTGATGTTGTATAGTGTGATGTGTGTATAGTGTGATGTGTGTATAGTGTGCTGTGTGTATAGTGATAGTGTGATGTGTGTGTATAGTGTGATGTGTGTATAGTGTGATGTGTGATGAGTGTATAGTGTGATGTGTGTATAGTGTGTGTGTATATAGTGTGATGTGTGTATAGTGTGATGTGTGATGTGTGTATAGTGTGATGTGTGTATAGTGTGATGTGTGTATGTGTGTATGTGTGATGTGTATATAGTGTGATGTGTGTAGTGTGATGTGTGTATAGTGTGATGTGTGTATAGTGTGATGTGTGTGTATAGTGTGATGTGTGTATAGTGTGATGTGTGTATAGTGTGATGTGTGTATAGTGTGATGTGTGTATAGTGTGTATAGTGTGATGTGTATATAGTGTGATGTGTGTAGTGTGATGTGTGTATAGTGTGATAGTGTGATGTATAGTGTGATGTGTGATGTGTATGTGTGATGTGTATAGTGTGATGTGTGTATAGTGTGATGTGTGTATAGTGTGATGTGTGTGTGATGTGATGTGTGATGTGTATAGTGTGATGTGTGTATAGTGTGATGTGTGATGTGTGTATAGTGTGATGTGTGATGTGTGATGTGTGATGTATAGTGTGATGTGTGTATAGTGTGATGTGTGATGTGTGTATAGTGTGATGTGTGTATAGTGTGATGTGTGTATAGTGTGATGTGTGTATGTGATGTGTGTATAGTGTGATGTGTGTATAGTGTGATGTGTGATGTGTGTATAGTGTGATGTGTGTATAGTGTGATGTGTGTATAGTGTGATGTGTGTATAGTGTGATGTGTGTATAGTGTGATGTGTGTATAGTGTGATGTGTGTTTATGTGATGTGTGTATAGTGTGATGTGTGTATAGTGTGATGTGTGATGTGTGATGTGTGTATAGTGTGATGTGTGTATAGTGTGATGTGTGTATAGTGTGATGTGTGATGTGTGTATAGTGTGATGTGTGTATAGTGTGTGTGTGTATAGTGTGATGTGTGTATAGTGTGATGTGTGTGTGTGTATAGTGTGATGTGTGTATAGTGTGATGTGTGTACAGTGTGTGTATAGTGTGATGTGTGTGTGATGTGTGTATAGTGTGATGTGTGTATAGTGTGATGTGTGTATAGTGTGATGTGTGTGTGATGTGTGTATAGTGTGATGTGTGTATAGTGTGATGTGTATATAGTGTGTATAGTGTGATGTGTGTGATAGTGTGATGTGTGTGTGATGTGTGTAGTGTGATGTGTGTATAGTGTGATGTGTGTATAGTGTGAGTGATGATGTGTGTGTATAGTGTGATGTGTGTATAGTGTGATGTGTATAGTGTGATGTGTGTATAGTGTGATGTGTGTGTGTGTATAGTGTGATGTGTGTATAGTGTGATGTGTGATGTGTGTGTATAGTGTGATGTGTGTATAGTGTGATGTGTGTATAGTGTGATGTGTGTATAGTGTGATGATGTGTGATGTGTATAGTGTGATGTGTGTATAGTGTGATGTGTGTGTGTATAGTGATGATGTGTGATAGTGTGATATGTGAGTGTGATGTGTGTATAGTGTGATGTGTGATGTGTGTATAGTGTGATGTGTGTATAGTGTGATGTGTGTATAGTGTGATGTGTATAGTGTGATGTGTGTATATGTGTGTGTATAGTGTGATCTAGTGTGATGTGTGTATAGTGTGATGTGTGTATGTGATGATGTGTGTATGTGTGATGTGTGTATAGTGTGATGTGTGTATAGTGTGATGTGTGTTTAGTGTGTGTGTGATAGTGTATATGTGTGTGTATAGTGTGATGTGTGTATAGTGTGATGTGTGTAGTATGTGTGTATGTGTGTATAGTGTGATGTGTGTATAGTGTGATGTGTGTATAGTGTGATGTGTGATGTGTATAGTGTGATGTGTGTATAGTGTGATGTGTGTATGTGTATAGTGTGATGTGTGTATAGTGTGATGTGTGTATAGTGTGATGTGTGATGTGTGTATAGTGTGATGTGTGTATAGTGTGATGTGTGTATAGTGTGATGTGTGTATAGTGAGTGTGATGTGTGTATAGTGTGATGTGTGTATAGTGTGATGTGTGTGTGTATAGTGTGATGTGTGTGTGTGTATAGTGTGATGTGTGTATAGTGTGATGTGTATAGTGTGATGTGTGTATATGTGATGTGTGTATAGTGTGATGTGTGTATAGTGTGATGCTGTGTGTATGATGTGTGTGTGTGATAGTGTGATGTGTGTATAGTGTGATGTGTGTATAGTGTGATGTGTGATGTGTATAGTGTGATGTGTGTATAGTGTGATGTGTATGTGATGTGTGTATGTGTGATGTGTATAGTGTGTGTGTGTGTGTGTGTATAGTGTGATGTGTGTGTATAGTGTGATGTGTGTGTGTATGTGTGATGTGTATGTGTGATGTGTGTATAGTGTGATGTGTGTATAGTGTGATAGTGTGATGTGTGATGTGTGTATAGTGTGATGTGTGTATAGTGTGATGTGTGTATAGTGTGATGTGTGATGTGTGTATAGTGTGATGTGTGTATAGTGTGATGTGTGATGTGTGTGATAGTGTGATATGTGTGATGTGTGTATAGTGTGATGTGTGTATAGTGTGATGTGTGTATAGTGTGATGTGTGTATAGTGTGATGTGTGATAGTGTGTGTGATAGTGGATATGTGTGATGTGTGTATAGTGTGATGTGTGATAGTGTGTGTGATAGTGTGTTTGTGTGTATAGTGTGATGTGTGTATAGTGTGATGTGTGTATAGTGTGATGTGTGTATAGTGTGATGTGTGTATAGTGTGATGTGATGTGTGATGTGTGTATAGTGTGATGTGTGTATAGTGTGATGTGTGTGTATGTGATGTGTGTATAGTGTGATGTGTGTATAGTGTGATGTGTGTATAGTGTGATGTGTGATAGTGTGTATAGTGTGATGTGTGTATAGTGTGATGTGTGATGTGTATATAGTGTGATATAGTGTGATGTGTGTATAGTGTGATGTGTGTATAGTGTGATGTGTGATATAGTGTGATGTGTGTATAGTGTGATGTGTGTATAGTGTGTGTGTATAGTGTGATGTGTGTATAGTGTGATGTGTATATAGTGTGATGTGTGTATAGTGTGATGTGTGATGTGTGTATAGTGTGATGTGTGTATAGTGTGATGTGTGTATAGTGTGTATGTGTGGTGTGTGTATAGTGTGATGTGTGTATAGTGTGATGTGTGATGTGTGTAAAGGGTGATGTGTGTATAGTGTGATGTGTGTATAGTGTGATGTGTGATGTGTGTATAGTGTGATGTGTGTATAGTGTGATGTGTGTATAGTGTGATGTGTGTGTGTGTATAGTGTGATGTGTGATGTGTGTATAGTGTGATGTGTGTATAGTGTGATGTGTGATGTGTGTATAGTGTGATGTGTATAGTGTGTGTGATGTGTGTGTGTGATGTGTATAGTGTGATGTGTGTATAGTGTGATGTGTGTATAGTGTGATGTGTGATGTGTGTATAGTGTGATGTGTGAATAGTGTGATGTGTGATGTGTGTATAGTGTGATGTGTGTATAGTGTGATGTGTGTTTAGTGTGATGTGTGTATAGTGTGATGTGTGTATAGTGTGATGTGTGTATAGTGTGATGTGTGATGTGTGTATAGTGTGATGTGTGTATAGTGTGATGTGTGTATAGTGTGATGTGTGATGTGTATAGTGTGATGTGTGTATAGTGTGATGTGTGATGTGTGTATAGTGTGATGTGTGTATAGTGTGATGTGTGTATAGTGTGATGTGTGTATAGTGTGATGTGTGTGATGTATAGTGTGATGTGTGTATAGTGTGATGTGTGTTTAGTGTGATGTGTGTATAGTGTGATGTGTGTATAGTGTGATGTGTGTATAGTGTGATGTGTGTATAGTGTGATGTGTGTACAGTGTGATGTGTGTACAGTGTGATGTGTGATGTGTGTATAGTGTGATGTGTGTATAGTGTGATGTGTGATGTGATAGTGTGATGTAGTGTGATGTGTGTATAGTGTGATGTGTGTATAGTGTGATGTGTGTATAGTGTGATGTGTGATGTGTGTATAGTGTGATGTGTGTATAGTGTGATGTGTGTATAGTGTGATGTGTGTATAGTGTGATGTGTGTATAGTGTGATGTGTGATAGTGTGATATGATGTGTGATAGTGTGATGTGTGTAGTGTGATGTGTGTATAGTGTGATGTGTGTATATAGTGTGATGTGTGTATAGTGTGATGTGTGTATAGTGTGATGTGTGTATAGTGTGATGTGTGTATAGTGTGATGTGTGATAGTGTGATGTGTGTATAGTGATGTGTATAGTGTGATGTGTGATGTGTGAATAGTGTGATGTGTGATGTGTGATAGTGTGATGTGTGTATAGTGTGATGTGTGTATAGTGTGATGTGTGTATAGTGTGATGTGTGTATAGTGTGATGTGTGATGTGTGATGTGTGTGTGTGATGTGTGTATGTGTGATGTGTGTATAGTGTGATGTGTGATGTGTGATAGTGTGATGTGTATATAGTGTGATGTGTGTATAGTGTGATGTGTGTATAGTGTGATGTGTGTATAGTGTGATGTGTGATGTGTGTATAGTGTGATGTGTGTATAGTGTGATGTGTATAGTGTGATGTGTGTATAGTGTGATGTGTGATGTGTGTATAGTGTGATGTGTGTATAGTGTGATGTGTGTATGTGAGTGTGATGTGTATATAGTGTGATGTGTGTATAGTGTGATGTGTGTATAGTGTGATGTGTGTATAGTGTGATGTGTGTATAGTGTGATGTGTATAGTGTGATAGTGTGATGTGTGTATAGTGTGATGTGTGTATAGTGAGTGTGTATGTGATGTGTATAGTGTGATGTGTGTATAGTGTGATGTGTGTATAGTGTGATGTGTAGTGTATAGTGTGATGTGTGATAGTGTGTGTGTGTATAGTGTGATGTGTGTATAGTGTGATGTGTGATGTGTATATAGTGTGATGTGTGTATAGTGTGATGTGTGTATAGTGTGATGTGTGATGTGTGTATAGTGTGATGTGTGTATAGTGTGATGTGTGTATAGTGTGATGTGTGTATAGTGTGATGTGTGTATAGTGTGATGTGTGTATAGTGTGATGTGTGTATAGTGTGATGTGTGTATAGTGTGATGTGTGTTTAGTGTGATGTGTGTATAGTGTGATGTGTGTATAGTGTGATGTGTGTTTAGTGTGATGTGTGATAGTGTGATGTGTGTGATAGTGTGATGTGTGTATAGTGTGATGTGTGATGTGTGTATAGTGTGATGTGTGATGTGTGATGTGTGTGATAGTGTGATGTGTGTATAGTGTGATGTGTGTATAGTGTGATGTGTGTATAGTGTGATGTGTGATGTGTGTATAGTGTGATGTGTATAGTGTGGTGTGTGTATAGTGTGATGTGTGTATAGTGTGATGTGTGATAGTGTGATAGTGTGATGTGTGTATAGTGTGATGTGTGTGTATAGTGTGATGTGTGTATAGTGATGTGTGTGTGATAGTGTGATGTGTGTATAGTGTGATGTGTGTATAGTGTGATGTGTGTATAGTGTGATGTGTGTACAGTGTGATGTGTGTACAGTGTGATGTGTGATGTGTGTATAGTGTGATGTGTGTACAGTGTCATGTGTGATGTGTGTATAGTGTGATGTGTGTATAGTGTGATGTGTGTATAGTGTGATGTGTGTATAGTGTGATGTGTGTACAGTGTGATGTGTGATGTGTGTATAGTGTGATGTGTGTACAGTGTGATGTGTATAGTGTGATGTGTGTATAGTGTGATGTGTGTATAGTGTGATGTGTGTACAGTGTGATGTGTGATGTGTGTATAGTGTGATGTGTGTACAGTGTGATGTGTATAGTGTGATGTGTGTATAGTGTGATGTGTGTATAGTGTGATGTGTATATAGTGTGTAAAGGGTGATGTATGTTTAGTGTGATGTGTGTGTATAGTGTGATGTGTGATGTGTGTACAGTGTGATGTGTGTATAGTGTGATGTGTGATGTGTGTATAGTGTGATGTGTGATGTGTGTATAGTGTGATGTGTATAGTGTGATGTGTGTATAGTGTGATGTGTATATAGTGTGATGTGTGTATAGTGTGATGTGTGATGTGTGTATAGTGTGATGTGTGATGTGTGTATAGTGTGATGTGTGTATAGTGTGATGTGTGTATAGTGTGATGTGTGTATAGTGTGATGTGTGATGTGTGTATAGTGTGATGTGTGTGTATAGTGTGATGTGTGATGTGTGTATAGTGTGATGTGTGTATAGTGTGATGTGTGATGTGTGTATAGTGTGATGTGTGTATAGTGTGATGTGTGTATAGTGTGATGTGTATATAGTGTGATGTGTGTATAGTGTGATGTGTGATGTGTGTATAGTGTGATGTGTGTATAGTGTGATGTGTATATAGTGTGATGTGTGTATAGTGTGATGTGTGATGTGTGTATAGTGTGATGTGTGTATAGTGTGATGTGTGTATAGTGTGATGTGTGATGTGTGTATAGTGTGATGTGTGTATAGTGTGATGTGTGATGTGTGTATAGTGTGATGTGTGTATAGTGTGATGTGTGTATAGTGTGATGTGTGTATAGTGTGATGTGTGTATAGTGTGATGTGTGTATAGTGTGATGTGTATATAGTGTGATGTGTGTATAGTGTGATGTGTGATGTGTGTATAGTGTGATGTGTGTATAGTGTGATGTGTGTATAGTGTGATGTGTGTATAGTGTGATGTGTGTATAGTGTGATGTGTGATGTGTGTATAGTGTGATGTGTGTATAGTCTGATGTGTCATGTGTGTATAGTGTGATGTGTGTATAGTGTGATGTGTGTATAGTGTGATGTGTATATAGTGTGATGTGTGTATAGTGTGATGTGTGTTTAGTGTGGTGTGTGTATAGTGTGATGTGTGAATAGTGTGATGTGTGTATAGTGTGATGTGTGTATAGTGTAATGTGTGATGTGTGTATAGTGTGATGTGTGTATAGTGTGATGTGTGTATAGTGTGATGTGTGTTTAGTGTTTAGTGTGATGTGTGTATATTGTGATGTGTGTATAGTGTGATGTGTGTATAGTGTGATGTGTGTATAGTGTGTGATGATGTGTGTATAGTGTGATGTGTGATGTGTGTATAGTGTGATGTGTGTATAGTGTGATGTGTGTATAGTGTGCTGTGTGTATAGGATGATGTGTGTATAGTGTGATGTGTGTGTATAGTGTGATGTGTGTATAGTGTGATGTGTGATGTGTGTATAGTGTGATGTGTATATAGTGTGATGTGTGTATAGTGTGATGTGTGTATAGTGTGATGTGTGTATAGTGTGATGTGTGATGTGTATAGTGTGATGTGTGTATAGTGTGATGTGTGTATAGTGTGATGTGTGATGTGTGTATAGTGTGATGTGTATATAGTGTGATGTGTGTATAGTGTGATGTGTGTATAGTGTGATGTGTATAGTGTGATGTGTGATGTGTGTATAGTGTGATGTGTATAGTGTGATGTGTGTATAGTGTGATGTGTGATGTGTGATGTGTATAGTGTGATGTGTGTATAGTGTGATGTGTGATGTGTGTATAGTGTGGTGTGTATAGTGTGATGTGTGTTTAGTGTGATGTGTGTATAGTGTGATGTGTGTATAGTGTGATGTGTGTATAGTGTGATGTGTGTATAGTGTGATGTGTGATGTGTGTATAGTGTGATGTGTGTATAGTGTGATGTGTGTATAGTGTGATGTGTGATATAGTGTGATGTGTGTATAGTGTGATGTGTGTATAGTGTGATGTGTGATAGTGTGATGTGTGTATAGGTGATGTGTGTATAGTGTGATGTGTGATGTGTGTATAGTGTGATGTGTGTTTAGTGTGATGTGTGTATAGTGTGATGTGTGTATAGTGTGATGTGTGTATAGTGTGATGTGTGTATAGTGTGATGTGTGATGTGTGTATAGTGTGATGTGTGTATAGGGTGATGTGTGTATAGTGTGATGTGTGATGTGTGAATAGTGTGATGTGTGTATAGTGTGATGTGTGTATAGTGTAATGTGTGATGTGTGTATAGTGTGATGTGTGATGTGTGTATAGTGTGATGTGTGTATAGTGTGATGTGTGATGTGTGTATAGTGTGATGTGTGTATAGTGTGATGTGTGTATAGTGTGATGTGTGTATAGTGTGATGTGTGTTTAGTGTTTAGTGTGATGTGTGTATATTGTGATGTGTGTATAGTGTGATGTGTGTATAGTGTGATGTGTGTATAGTGTGATGTGTGTATAGTGTGATGTGTGTATAGTGTGATGTGTGTATATGTGATGTGTGATGTGTGTATAGTGTGATGTGTGTATAGTGTGATGTGTATAGTGTGATGTGTGATAGTGTGTATAGTGTGATGTGTGTATAGTGTGATGTGTGATGTGTGTATGTGTGATGTGTATAGTGTGATGTGTGTATAGTGTGATGTGTGTATAGTGTGATGTGTGATGTGTGATGTGTATATAGTGTGATGTGTATATAGTGTGATGTGTGTATAGTGTGATGTGTGTATAGTGTGATGTGATGTGTGTATAGTGTGATGTGTGTATAGTGTGATGTGTGTATAGTGTGATGTGTGATGTGTGTATAGTGTGATGTGTGTATAGTGTGATGTGTGTATAGTGTGATGTGTGAATAGTGTGATGTGTGAGTGTGATGTGTGTATGAGTGTGATGTGTGATAGTGTGTATAGTGTGATGTGTGATAGTGTGTTTAGTGTGATGTGTATAGTGTGATGTGTGTATAGTGATGATGTGTGTATAGTGTGATGTGTGTATAGTGTGATGTGTGTATGTGTGTGATGTGTGATGTGTGTATAGTGTGATGTGTGTATAGTGTGATGTGTGTGTGATGTGTGATGTGTGTATAGTGTGATAGTGTGATGTGTGTATAGTGTGATGTGATGTGTGTATAGTGTGATGTGTGTATAGTGTGATGTGTGTATAGTGTGATGTGTGTATAGTGTGATGTGTGTATAGTGTGATGTGTGTATAGTGTGATGTGTGTATAGTGTGATGTGATGTATATAGTGTGATGTGTGTATAGTGTGATGTGTGTATAGTGTGATGTGTGTATAGTGTGATGTGTGTATAGTGTGATGTGTATAGTGTGATGTGTGATGTGTATAGTGTGATGTGTGATGTGTGTATAGTGTGATGTGTGTATAGTGTGATGTGTGTATAGTGTGATGTGTGATGTGTGATGTGTGATGTGTGTATAGTGTGATGTGTGATGTGTGTATAGTGTGATGTGTGATGTGTGATAGTGTGATGTGTGTATAGTGTGATGTGTGATGTGTGATAGTGTGATGTGTGTATAGTGTGATGTGTGTATAGTGTGATGTGTGTATAGTGTGATGTGTGTGATGTGTATAGTGTGATGTGTATAGTGTGATGTGTGTATAGTGTGATGTGTGTATAGTGTGATGTGTGTGTGATGTGTGATGTGTGATGTGTGTATAGTGTGATGTGTGTATAGTGTGATGTGTGATGTGTGTATAGTGTGATGTGTGTATAGTGATGATGTGTGTATGTGATGTGTGATGTGTGATAGTGTGATGTGTGTATAGTGTGATGTGTGTATAGTGTGATGTGTGTATAGTGTGATGATGTGTATAGTGTGATGTGATAGTGTGATGTGTGATGTGTGATGTGTGATGTGAGTGTGTATAGTGTGATGTGTGTATAGTGTGATGTGTGTATAGTGTGATGTGTGTTTAGTGTGATGTGTGATGTGTGTATAGTGTGATGTGTGTATAGTGTGATGTGTGTATAGTGTGATGTGTGTATAGTGTGCTGTGTGTATAGGATGATGTGTGTATAGTGTGATGTGTGTGTATAGTGTGATGTGTGATGTGTGTACAGTGTGATGAGTGTATAGTGTGATGTGTGTATAGTGTGATGTGTATATAGTGTGATGTGTGTATAGTGTGATATGTGATGTGTGTATAGTGTGATGTGTGTATAGTGTGATGTGTGATGTGTGTATAGTGTGATGTGTATATAGTGTGATGTGTGTATAGTGTGATGTGTGTGATGTGTGTGATGTGTGATGTGTATATAGTGTGATGTGATGTGTGTGTGTGTATAGTGTGATGTGTGATGTGTGTATAGTGTGATGTGTATATAGTGTGATGTGTGTATAGTGTGATGATGTGTGTATAGTGTGATGTGTGATGTGTATATAGTGTGATGTGTGTATAGTGTGATGTGTGTATAGTGTGATGTGTGAATGTGATGTGTATATAGTGATGTGTGTATAGTGTGTGTGTGATGTGTGTATAGTGTGGTGTGTGTATAGTGTGATGTGTGTATAGTGTGATGTGTGTATAGTGTGATGTGTGTATAGTGTGATGTGTGTATAGTGTGATGTGTGTATAGTGTGATGTGTGATGTGTGTATAGTGTGATGTGTGTAGTGTGATGTGTGTATAGTGTGATGTGTGATGTGTGTATAGTGTGATGTGTGTATAGTGTGATGTGTGATAGTGTGATGTGTGATGTGTGTATAGTGTGATGTGTGTATAGTGTGATGTGTAGTGTGATGTGTGATGTGTGTATAGTGTGATGTGTGTTTAGTGTGATGTGTGTATAGTGTGATGTGATGTGTATAGTGTGATGTGTGTATGTGTGATGTGTGATGTGTGTATAGTGTGATGTGTGTATAGTGATGTGTGTATAGTGTGATGTGTGAATAGTGTGATGTGTGTATAGTGTGATGTGTGTATAGTGTAATGTGTGATGTGTGTATAGTGTGATGTGTGTTTAGTGTTTAGTGTGATGTGTGTATATTGTGATGTGTGTATAGTGTGATGTGTGTATAGTGTGATGTGTGTATAGTGTGCTGTGTGTATAGGATGATGTGTGTATAGTGTGATGTGTGTGTATAGTGTGATGTGTGATGTGTGTACAGTGTGATGAGTGTATAGTGTGATGTGTGTATAGTGTGATGTGTATATAGTGTGATGTGTGTATAGTGTGATATGTGATGTGTGTATAGTGTGATGTGTGTATAGTGTGATGTGTGATGTGTGTATAGTGTGATGTGTATATAGTGTGATGTGTGTATAGTGTGATGTGTGTATAGTGTGATGTGTGTATAGTGTGATGTGTGATGTGTATATAGTGTGATGTGTGTATAGTGTGATGTGTGTATAGTGTGATGTGTGATGTGTGTATAGTGTGATGTGTATATAGTGTGATGTGTGTATAGTGTGATGTGTGTATAGTGTGATGTGTGTATAGTGTGATGTGTGATGTGTATATAGTGTGATGTGTGTATAGTGTGATGTGTGTATAGTGTGATGTGTGAATAGTGTGATGTGTATATAGTGTGATGTGTGATGTGTGAATAGTGTGATGTGTGATGTGTGTATAGTGTGGTGTGTGTATAGTGTGATGTGTGTTTAGTGTGATGTGTGTATAGTGTGATGTGTGTATAGTGTGATGTGTGTATAGTGTGATGTGTGTATAGTGTGATGTGTGATGTGTGTATAGTGTGATGTGTGTATAGGGTGATGTGTGTGATGTGTGTATAGTGTGATGTGTGTGTATAGTGTGATGTGTGTATAGTGTGATGTGTGATGTGTATAGTGTGATGTGTGTATAGGGTGATGTGTATAGTGTGATGTGTGATGTGTATAGTGTGATGTGTGTATAGTGTATGTGTATAGTGTGATGTGTGTATAGTGTGATGTGTGTATAGTGTGATGTGTGTAGTGTGATGTGTGATGTGTGTGTGTGATGTGTGTATAGGTGATGTGTGTAGTGTGATGTGTGATGTGTGAATAGTGTGATGTGTGTATAGTGTGATGTGTGTATAGTGTGTGTGATGTGTGTATAGTGTGATGTGTGTATAGTGTGATGTGTGTATAGTGTGATGTGTGTATAGTGTGATGTGTATAGGATGATGTGTGTATAGTGTGATGTGTGTATAGTGTGATGTGTGATGTGTGTATAGTGTGATGAGTGTATAGTGTGATGTGTGTATAGTGTGATGTGTGTATAGTGTGATGTGTGTATAGTGTGATGTGTGATGTGTATAGTGTGATGTGTATAGTGTGATGTGATGTGTGTATAGTGTGATGTGTATATAGTGTGATGTGTGTATAGTGTGTGTATAGTGATGATGTGTATAGTGTGATGTGTGTATAGTGTGATGTGTGATGTGTATATAGTGTGATGTGTGTATAGTGTGATGTGTGTATAGTGTGATGTGTGATGTGTGTATAGTGTGATGTGTGTATAGTGTGATGTGTGTATGTGATGTGTGTATAGTGTGTGTGTGTATGTGTGATGTGTGTATAGTGTGATGTGTGTATAGTGTGATGTGTATAGTGTGATGTGTGTATAGTGTGATGTGTATATAGTGTGATGTGTGATGTGTGAATAGTGTGATGTGTGATGTGTGTATAGTGTGATGTGTGTTTAGTGTGATGTGTGTATAGTGTGATGTGTGTATAGTGTGATGTGTATAGTGTGATGTGTGTTTAGTGTGATGTGTGTGTGATAGTGTGATGTGTGTATAGTGTGATGTGTGTATAGTGTGATGTGTGTATAGTGTGATGTGTGTATAGTGTGATGTGTGTATAGGTGATGTGTGTATAGTGTGATGTGTGATGTGTGTATAGTGATGTGTGTATAGTGTGATGTGTGATAGTGTGATGTGTGATGTGTGTATAGTGTGATGTGTGTATAGGGTGATGTGTGTATAGTGTGATGTGTGATGTGTGTATAGTGTGATGTGTTTATAGTGTGATGTGTATAGTGTGATGTGTGTATAGTGTGATGTGTGATGTGTATATAGTGTGATGTGTGTATAGTGTGATGTGTGTATAGTGTGATGTGTGATGTGTATATAGTGTGATGTGTGTATAGTGTGATGTGTGTATAGTGTGATGTGTGTATAGTGTGATGTGTGTATAGTGTGATGTGTATATAGTGTGATGTGTGTATAGTGTGATGTGTGATGTGTATATAGTGTGATGTGTGTATAGTGTGATGTGTGTATAGTGTGATGTGTGTATAGTGTGATGTGTGTATAGTGTGATGTGTGTATAGTGTGATGTGTATAGTGTGATGTGTGTATAGTGTGATGTGTGTATAGTGTGATGTGTGATGTGTATATAGTGTGATGTGTGTATAGTGTGATGTGTGTATAGTGTGATGTGTGTATAGTGTGATGTGTGATGTGTGTATAGTGTGATGTGTGTATAGTGTGATGTGTGATGTGTATATAGTGTGATGTGTGTATAGTGTGATGTGTGTATAGTGTGATGTGTGTATAGTGTGATGTGTGATGTGTGTATAGTGTGATGTGTGTGATGTGTGATGTGTGTATAGTGTGATGTGTATAGTGTGATGTGTATAGTGTGATGTGTGATGTGTGTATAGTGTGATGTGTGATGTGTGTTTAGTGTGATGTGTGATGTGTGTATAGTGTGATGTGTGTATAGTGTGATGTGTATATAGTGTGATGTGTGTTTAGTGTGATGTGTGTATAGTGTGATGTGTATATAGTGTGATGTGTGTTTAGTGTGATGTGTGATGTGTGTATAGTGTGATGTGTGTATAGTGTGATGTGTGATGTGATAGTGTGATGTGTATAGTGTGGTGTGTGTATAGTGTGATGTGTGATGTGTGTATAGTGTGATGTGTGTATAGTGTGATGTGTGATGTGTGTATAGTGTGATGTGTATAGTGTGGTGTGTGTATAGTGTGATGTGTGTTTAGTGTGATGTGTGATGTGTGTATAGTGTGATGTGTATATAGTGTGATGTGTGATGTGTGAATAGTGTGATGTGTGATGTGTGTATAGTGTGGTGTGTGTATAGTGTGATGTGTGTTTAGTGTGATGTGTGTATAGTGTGATGTGTGTATAGTGTGATGTGTGTATAGTGTGATGTGTGTATAGTGTGATGTGTGTTATAGTGTGATGTGTATATAGTGTGATGTGTTTATAGTGTGATGTGTGTATAGTGTGATGTGTATAGTGTGATGTGTGATGTGTGTATAGTGTGATGTGTTTATAGTGTGATGTGTGATGTGTGTATAGTGTGTATAGTGTGATGTGTGATGTGTGTATAGTGTGTATAGTGTGATGTGTGATGTGTGTATAGTGTGTATAGTGTGAATAGTGTGATGTGTTTATAGTGTGATGTGTGTATAGTGTGGTGTGTGATGTGTGTATAGTGTGATGTGTGATGTGTGTATAGTGTGATGTGTGTATAGTGTGGTGTGTGTTTAGTGTGGTGTGTGTATAGTGTGATGTGTTTATAGTGTGATGTGTGATGTGTGTATAGTGTGATGTGTGATGTGTGTATAGTGTGATGTGTGTATAGTGTGGTGTGTGTTTAGTGTGGTGTGTGTATAGTGTGATGTGTGATATGTGTATAGTGTGATGTGTGTATAGTGTGATGTGTTTATAGTGTGATGTGTTTATAGTGTGATGTGTGTATAGTGTGATGTGTGTATAGTGTGATGTGTGTATAGTGTGATGTGTGTATAGTGTGATGTGTGTATAGTGTGATGTGTGTATAGTGTGATGTGTGATGTGTGTATAGTGTGATGTGTGATGTGTTTATAGTGTGATGTGTGTATAGTGTGGTGTGTGATGTGTGTATAGTGTGATGTGTGATGTGTGTATAGTGTGATGTGTGTATAGTGTGGTGTGTGTTTAGTGTGGTGTGTGTATAGTGTGATGTGTGATATGTGTATAGTGTGATGTGTGATGTGTGTATAGTGTGATGTGTGTTTAGTGTGGTGTGTGTATAGTGTGATGTGTGTATAGGGTGATGTGTGTATAGGGTGATGTGTGTATAGTGTGATGTGTGTATAGTGTGATGTGTGATGTGTATATAGTGTGATGTGTGTATAGTGTGATGTGTGTATAGTGTGATGTGTGATGTGTATATAGTGTGATGTGTGATGTGTGTATAGTGTGATGTGTGTATCGGGTGATGTGTGTATAGTGTGATGTGTGTATAGTGTGATGTGTGTATAGTGTGAGCTGTGATGACGTTACTATTATATATATATATATATATATATATATATATATATACAGTATATATATATATATATATATATACTTCTGTTCAGTAAGAAAAGGTATTAGAGAAACAGCTAACCTACATGATGACAGTGATTAGAAAACAGACAGCTAAACCTCAATAACAGCCCCAGTCTTTCAGGAAGGATACAGGCATCCTCTGTGTTGTATTTTAACATGGAGCCTGGTCTAACTGGACCACAGTCTTACAGTAAAACAGGCTATAAGGTCTAGTAAACCTGTATGTTTACTGTAATTACATGTGACCACTTCCTGTAAGGCAGGGGAGTAAAGGGTGTAGTGAATCTTCACTTTACTGTAATTACATGTGACCACTTCCTGTAAGGCAGGGGAGTAAAGGGTGTAGTGAATCTTCACTTTACTGTAATTACATGTGACCACTTCCTGTAAGGCAGGGGAGTAAAGGGTGTAGTGAATCTTCACTTTACTGTAATTACATGTGACCACTTCCTGTAAGGCAGGGGAGTAAAGGGTGTAGTGAATCTTCACTTCTCTGTAATTACATGTCACCACCTTGACAGATTTACAGGAGAGACACAGAAGCGTTAGAGTATTAGTGTTTAGAATGCCAGGCTTTCAGCTATCTTGATCATTCAATCAATAAAATGTATTTATAAAGCGCTTTTTACATCAGCCGATGTCACAAAGTGCTTATACAGAAACCCAGCCTAAAACCCCAATCAGCAAGCAATGCAGATGTAGAAGCACTGTCTATGCTGATGTTTTTCCATCAGTAAAAATGTGAGAAAAATGGCTCCAGAGACTACAGCCCAGACAGTGATATAGACACCAGGAGATCCAGAGACTACAGCCCAGACAGTGATTTAGACACCAGGAGATCCAGAGACTACAGCCCAGACAGTGATTAGACACCAGGAGATCCAGAGACTACAGCCCAGACAGTGATGTAGACACCAGGAGATCCAGAGACTACGGCCCAGACAGTGATGTAGACACCAGGAGATCCAGAGACTACAGCCCAGACAGTGATTTAGACACCAGGAGATCCAGAGACTACGGCCCAGACAGTGATGTAGACACCAGGAGATCCAGAGACTACAGCCCAGACAGTGATGTAGACACCAGGAGATCCAGAGACTACAGCCCAGACAGTGATGTAGACACCAGGAGATCCAGAGACTACGGCCCAGACAGTGATGTAGACACCAGGAGATCCAGAGACTACAGCCCAGACAGTGATGTAGACACCAGGAGATCCAGAGACTACGGCCCAGACAGTGATTTAGACACCAGGAGATTCAGAGACTACAGCCCAGACAGTGATGTAGACACCAGGAGATCCAGAGACTACGGCCCAGACAGTGATGTAGACACCAGGAACTAAACCTGTATTTATGTTGTTCTTTATACCCCGTAGGTGGAAGGTTTTTAGATCTAGGATGTGTCGCAAATGGCACCCAATTTCCTATAAAGTGCACTACTTTTGACTAGAGCTCTGGTCAAAAGTAGTGCACTATATAGGGAATAGAGTGCCATTTCGGGCAGACCCTAGATCTAAGAACACTCCTCCAGACATGCGCAAGCCAGTGTTGTTATTTAGGCCTTGTTTCCTCTGGGAGGAAGAGTATGAGGGTCGTAGGTCTGTGTTTTCTCTGGGAGGAAGAGTATGAGGGTCATAGGTCTGTGTTTCCTCTGGAAGGGTATGAGGGTCGTAGGTCTGTGTTTCCTCTGGAAGAGTATGAGGGTCGTAGGTCTGTGTTTCCTCTGGGAGGAAGAGTATGAGGGTCTTAAGTCTGTGTTTCCTCTGGAAGGGTATGAGGGTCGTAGGTCTGTGTTTCCTCTGGGAGGAAGGGTATGAGGGTCTTAGGTCTGTGTTTCCTCTGGGAGGAAGAGTATGAGGGTCGTAGGTCTGTGTTTCCTCTGGAAGGGTATGAGGGTCGTAGGTCTGTGTTTCCTCTGGGAGGAAGAGTATGAGGGTCGTAGGTCTGTGTTTCCTCTGGAAGGGTATGAGGGTCGTAGGTCTGTGTTTCCTCTGGGAGGAAGAGTATGAGGGTCGTAGGTCTGTGTTTTCTCTGGGAGGAAGAGTATGAGGGTCGTAGGTCTGTGTTTCCTCTGGGAGGAAGAGTATGAGGGTCGTAGGTCTGTTTTTCCTCTGGAAGGGTATGAGGGTCTCAGGGTCTGTGTTTCCTCTGGGAGGAAGAGTATGAGGGTTGTAGGTCTGTGTTTCCTCTGGGAGGAAGAGTATGAGGGTCGTAGGTCTGTGTTTCCTCTGGGAGGAAGAGTATGAGGGTCGTAGGTCTGTTTTTCCTCTGGAAGGGTATGAGGGTCTCAGGGTCTGTGTTTCCTCTGGGAGGAAGAGTATGAGGGTTGTAGGTCTGTGTTTCCTCTGGGAGGAAGAGTATGAGGGTCGTAGGTCTGTGTTTCCTCTGGGAGGGTATGAGGGTCTTAGGTCTGTGTTTCCTCTGGGAGGAAGAGTATGAGGGTCGTAGGTCTGTGTTTCCTCTGGGAGGAAGAGTATGAGGGTCGTAGGTCTGTGTTTTCTCTGGGAGGAAGAGTATGAGGGTCGTAGGTCTGTGTTTCCTCTGGGAGGAAGAGTATGAGGGTCTCTGGGAGGAAGTCTCTGTGTTTCCTCTGGAAGGGTATGAGGGTCGGGGAGGAGGTCTGTGTTTCCTCTGGGAGGAAGAGTATGAGGGTCGTAGGTCTGTGTTTCCTCTGGGAGGAAGAGTATGAGGGTCGTAGGTCTGTGTTTCCTCTGGGAGGAAGAGTATGAGGGTCGTAGGTCTGTGTTTCCTCTGGAAGGATATGAGGGTCTTAGGTCTGTGTTTCCTCTGGGAGGAAGAGTATGAGGGTCGTAGGTCTGTGTTTCCTCTGGGAGGGTATGAGGGTCTTAGGTCTGTGTTTCCTCTGGGAGGAAGAGTATGAGGGTCGTAGGTCTGTGTTTCCTCTGGGAGGAAGAGTATGAGGGTCGTAGGTCTGTGTTTTCTCTGGGAGGAAGAGTATGAGGGTCGTAGGTCTGTGTTTCCTCTGGGAGGAAGAGTATGAGGGTCTTAGGTCTGTGTTTCCTCTGGAAGGGTATGAGGGTCGTAGGTCTGTGTTTCCTCTGGGAGGAAGAGTATGAGGGTCGTAGGTCTGTGTTTTCTCTGGGAGGAAGAGTATGAGGGTCGTAGGTCTGTGTTTCCTCTGGAAGGGTATGAGGGTCGTAGGTCTGTGTTTCCTCTGGGAGGAAGAGTATGAGGGTCGTAGGTCTGTGTTTCCTCTGGAAGGGTATGAGGGTCTTAGGTCTGTGTTTCCTCTGGGAGGAAGAGTATGAGGGTCGTAGGTCTGTGTTTCCTCTGGGAGGAAGAGTATGAGGGTCGTAGGTCTGTGTTTCCTCTGGGACGAAGAGTATGAGGGTCGTAGGTCTGTGTTTTCTCTGGGAGGAAGGGTATGAGGGTCGTAGGTCTGTGTTTCCTCTGGGAGGAAGAGTATGAGGGTCGTAGGTCAGTGTTTTCTCTGGGAGGAAGAGTATGAGGGTCGTAGGTCTGTGTTTCCTCTGGGAGGAAGGGTATGAGGGTCGTAGGTCTGTGTTTCCTGTGTTTCCTTCATCATTTCTCTTGTGCTGAGTCATCATAGTCAACACTGCTATATAGTGCACTACTTTTGACCAGGATGCATAGAGCTCTGGTGGTAAAAGGTAATGCCCTATATAGGGAATATGGTGCCATTCAGCAGGCAGACATACAATATGGTTCAGTCCCTAGTTTGATGGATTTCAGCACCACGGACAGAGCACAACTCTATAATGTATTCAGCCCAGTGTGTGTGTGTGACTGGTACTGTAGTGTGTGTATTACCAGAAACAACATCAGACAGCATTATTCATTCATCTGCTCTCTCTTCTCTTTCTTGTAGCTACTGTATGTTTGTGTACACACACCATACCAGCCTTGACCTCTCTCTCTCTCTCTCTGTTTCTCTTGCTTTTCTCTCTCTCTCTCTCTCTCTCTCTCTCTGTGTCTCTGCTCTCTCTCTGTGTCTCTCTCTCTCTCTCTCTCTCTTCTCTCTCTCTCTTTCGTTGTTTCTCTCTATCTCTCTGTCTCTGTCTATCTCTCTCTGTCTTTGTCTCTCTCTCTCTCTCTCTCTCCCTTGCTGTTTCTCTCTGTCTCTCTCTGTCTCTGTCTCTCTCTCTCTCTTTCCCCCCTCTCTCTCTCTCTCTCTCTCTCTCTCTCTCGCTGTTTCTCAATTCAATTCAATTGAAGGGTTTTTATTGGCATGGGAAACGTGTTAACATTGCCAAAGCAAGTGAGGTAGATAATATACAAAAGTGAAATAAACAATACAAATGAACAGTAAACATTACACATACAGAAGTTTCAAAACAAAAAAGACATTACAAATGTCATATTATATTTTAACAATGTACAAGTACACAAGATAAAATAAATAAGCTTAAATATGGGTTGTATTTACAATGGTGTTTGTTCTTCACTGGTTGCCCTTTTCTCGTGGCAACAGGTCACACATCTTGCTGCTGTGATGGCACACTGTGGAATTTCACCCAGTAGATATGAGAGTTTTTCAAAATTGGATTTGTTTTCGAATTCTTTGTGGATCTGTGTAATCTGAGGGAAATAATTATCTCTAATATGGTCATACATTGGGCAGGAGGTTAGGAAGTGCAGCTCAGTTTCCACCTCATTTTGTGGGCAGTGAGCACATAGCCTGTCTTCTCTTGAGAGTCGCTCTGGATAAGAGCGTCTGCTAAATGACTTAAATGTAAATGTAAATGTCTGCCTACGGCGGCCTTTCTCAATAGCAAGGCTATGCTCACTGAGTCTGAGTACATAGTCAAAGCTTTCCTTAATTTTGGGTCTATCTCTCTGTCTCTCTCTGTCTCTGTCTCTGTCTATCTCTCTGTCTATCTCTCTGTCTCTGTCTCTATCTCTGTCTCTGTCTTTGTCTCTGTCTCTGTCTATCTCCCCTTCTCTGTCTCTGTCTATCTATCTGTCTCTCTCTGTCTCTGTCTATCTCTCTGTCTCTCTCTGTCTCTGTCTATCTCTCTGTCTCTCTCTGTCTCTGTCTATCTCTCTGTCTCTCTCTGTCTCTGTCTCTGTCTCTCTGTCTCTGTCTATCTCTCTGTCTCTGTCTATCTCTCTGTCTCTGTCTCTGTCTCTCTCTGTCTCTGTCTCTGTCTATCTCCCCTTCTCTGTCTCTGTCTATCTCTCTGTCTCTGTCTCTCTCTATCTCTGTCTCTGTCTATCTCTCTGTCTCTGTCTATCTCTCTGTCTCTGTCTATCTCCCCTTCTCTGTCTCTGTCTATCTCTCTGTCTCTGTCTCTGTCTCTGTCTATCTCCCTTCTCTGTCTCTGTCTCTGTCTCTCTCTGTCTCTGTCTATCTCCCCTTCTCTGTCTCTGTCTATCTCTCTGTCTCTGTCTATCTCTCTGTCTCTCTCTGTCTCTGTCTCTGTCTCTGTCTCTGTCTATCTCTCTGTCTCTCTCTGTCTCTGTCTATCTCTCTGTCTATCTCCCCTTCTCTGTCTCTGTCTCTGTCTCTGTCTATCTCTCGGTCTCTGTCTCTGTCTATCTCTCTGTCTCTCTCTGTCTCTGTATCTGTCTATCTCTCTGTCTCTGTCTATCTCTCTGTCTCTGTCTCTGTCTCTGTATATCTCTCTGTCTCTCTCTGTCTCTGTATCTGTCTATCTCTCTGTCTCTGTCTATCTCTCTGTCTCTCTCTGTCTCTGTCTCTGTCTATCTCTCTGTCTCTCTCTGTCTCTGTCTCTGTCTATCTCTCTGTCTCTCTCTGTCTCTGTCTCTGTCTATCTCTCTGTCTCTCTCTGTCTTTGTCTCTGACTCTCTGTCTGTTTCTCTGTGTGCTGTCTATCTCTCTGTCTCTGTCTCTGTCTATCTCTCTGTCTCTCTCTGTCTTTGTCTCTGACTCTCTCTCTGTTTCTCTGTGTGCTGTCTATCTCTCTGTCTCTGTCTATCTCTCTGTCTCTCACTGTCTCTGTCTCTGTCTATCTCTCTGTCTCTCCCTGTCTTTGTCTCTGACTCTCTCTCTCTGTTTCTCTGTGTGCTGTCTATCTCTCTGTCTCTGTCTATCTCTCTGTCTCTCTCTGTCTCTGTCTCTGTCTATCTCTCTGTCTCTCTCTGTCTCTGTCTCTGTCTATCTCTCTGTCTCTCTCTGTCTTTGTCACTGTCTCTGTCTCTGTTTCTCTGTCTCTGTCTATCTCTGTCTCTGTCTCTGTCTGTCTATCTCTCTGTCTCTCTCTGTCTCTGTCTCTGTCTCTCTCTGTCTCTGTCTCTCTCTCTGTCTCTGTCTCTGTCTATCTCTCTGTCTCTCTCTGTCTTTGTCTCTGTCTCTCTCTCTGTCTCTGTCTCTGTCTGTCTCTGTCTCTGTCTATCTCTCTGTCTCTCTCTGTCTCTGTCTCTGTCTATCTCTCTGTCTCTGTCCCTTTGTCTCTATCTCTCTGTCTCTCTCTGTGTGCTGTCTATCTCTCTGTCTCTGTCTCTGTCTCTCTCTGTCTCTGTCTCTGTCTCTGTCTCTCTGTCTTTGTCTCTGTCTCTCTCTCTGTTTCTCTGTCTGTCTATCTCTCTGTCTCTGTCTCTGTCTATCTCTCTGTCTCTGTCTCTGTCTGTCTCTGTCTCTGTCTATCTCTCTGTCTCTCTCTCTGTCTTTGTCTCTGTCTATCTCTCTGTCTCTGTCTCTGTCTATCTCTCTGTCTCTCTCTGTCTTTGTCTCTGTCTCTCTCTGTCTCTGTCTTCTCTCTGTCTGTCTATCTCTCTGTCTCTGTCTCTGTCTATCTCTCTGTCTCTGTCTCTGTCTGTCTATCTCTCTGTCTCTGTCTCTGGCTATCTCTCTGTCTCTCTCTGTCTTTGTCTCTGTCTATCTCTCTG
>NC_088401.1:77288925-77313925 GCF_034236695.1 Oncorhynchus nerka | reverse complement strand
TGGCTACCTGACCAGGCCTACAAGACCTCTTATAGTAACCGAGGCTGGCTACCTGACCAGGCCTACAAGACCTGTTATAGTAACCGAGGCTGGCTACCTGACCAGGCCTACAAGACCTGTTATAGTAACCGAGGCTGGCTACTTAACCAGGCCTACAAGACATTTTGAGCAGTAACCGAGGCTGGCTACTCAACCAGGCCTACAAGACATTTTGAGCAGTAACCGAGGCTGGCTACTCAACCAGGCCTACAAGACATTTTGAGCAGTAACTGAGGCTGGCTACTCGATCAGGCCTACAAGACATTTTGAGCAGTAACCGAGGCTGGCTACTCAACCAGGCCTACAAGACATTTTGAGCAGTAACCGAGGCTGGCTACTCGACCAGGTCTACAAGACATTTTGAGCAGTAACCGAGGCTGGCTACTCGACCAGGTCTACAAGACATTTTGAGCAGTAACCGAGGCTGGCTACTCGACCAGGTCTACAAGACATTTTGAGCAGTAACCGAGGCTGGCTACTCGACCAGGTCTACAAGACATTTTGAGCACACCATACAGCAATGATGCATTCAACTGCGCTGGTGATCCATGCAATGCAACAAAAATAAAACCCATGGTTTAGGTTTAAATGTTAAATATTTTATTAAAAACCCTATTATTAGGGTCGCAGCATATTATGCACACCTACAAGCAAAGCATCAAAGGCTGGACAGATAATATTTATTTCTTCTTTTGTTTTAAGTGGATCGTGAGATAAGATTTCTCTGTCATCTCGGTGTGTGTTGGGTCGTCTGGGTGTGTGTTGGGTCGTCTGGGTGTGTGTTGGGTCGTCTGGGTGTGTGTTGGGTCGTCTTAGTATGTGTTGGGTCGTCTGGGTGCGTGTTGGGTCGTCTCGGTGTGTGTTGGGTCGTCTGGGTGTGTGTTGGGTCGTCTGGGTGTATGTTGGGTCGTCTGGGTGTGTGTTGGGTCGTCACTGTGTTTTTTTGGGTCGTCTGGGTGTGTGTTGGGTCGTCTTGGTGTGTGTTGGGTCGTCTGGGTGTGTGTTGGGTCGTCTGGGTGTGTGTTGGGTCGTCTGGGTGTGTGTTGGATCGTCACTGTGTTTTTTGGGTCGTCTGGGTGTGTGTTGGGTCGTCTGGGTGTGTGTTGGGTCGTCTGGGTGTGTGTTGGGTCGTCTGGGTGTGTGTTGGGTTGTCTGGGTGTGTGTTCGGTCGTCTTAGTGTGTGTTGGGTCGTCTGGGTGTGTGTTGGGTCGTCTGGGTGTGTGTTCGGTCGTCTTAGTGTGTGTTGGGTCGTCTGGGTGTGTGTTGGGTCGTCTGGGTGTGTGTTCGGTTGTCTTAGTGTGTGCTGGGTCGTCTGGGTGTGTGCTGGGTCGTCTGGGTGTGTGTTGGGTCGCCTGGTGTGTGTTGGGTCGCCTTGGTGTGTGTTGGGTCGTCACGGTGTGTTTTGGGTCGTCTGCGTTTGTGTTGGGTCGTCTCGGTGTGTGTTGGGTCCACACCCTTCTAGGGGGATCCAGGGGCATGCCCCCCCCCACCAGGGTATGTTTTTTTTTTAAATAAATAACTTTGAAATGTTTTTTTTCTGGTGAATTTTGAAGGGAAAATATTTTGAACAAAGTATAAACGCAGCATGCAACAATTTCAAAGATTTGACAGAGTTACAGTTTTTATAAGCAAATCAGTCAATTGAAATAAATGAATTAGGCCCTAATCTATGGATTTCACATGACTGGGCAGGGGTGCAGCCATGGGTGGGCCTGGGAGGGCATAGGCCCACTCACTGGGGAGGCAGGCCCAGCCAATCAGAATGAGTTTATTACATACATAAATACTCATCGGCACCCTCCCCCCCCTCCCCCAGGTGATGCCGCAAGTGAAAAAGCTGGATGTGGAGGCTGGCGTGAGTACATGTGGTCTGTGGTTGTGAGGCCTGTTGGACGGGCTGACAAATTCTCTAAAACGACGTTGGAGGAAGCTTATGGTAGAGAAATTAACATTGAATTGTCTTGCAACAACTCTGGTGGATGTTCCCGCAGTCAGCATGTGTTGTGTGACAGAACTACACATATTAAAAGTGATCTTTTACTGTCCCCAGCACAAGGTGCACCTGTGTAATGATCATGCTGTTTAATCAGCTTCTTGATATGCCACACCTTTCAGCTGGATGGATTATATCGGCAAAGGAGAAATGCTCACTAACAGGGATGTAAAGACATTTGTGCCCAAAATTTGAGAGAAATAAGCTTTTTGTGCATCTGGAACATTTCTGGGATCTTTTATTTCAGCTCATGAAACATATGACCAACATTTTACATGTTGCATTTATATTTTCGTTCAGTGTATATCAAAAACTTTCCTAATAATTTGGTGAATATATTCCAACCACAACTGAAATACAAATCATTTCTGTATTTAAATAAACAGTTGGTCTAACTATAAGTTCACACTTGGCAATCATTTTGTAGAATGACTATAAGAAAGTCAGTTCTGGGGTGTGTTCAGTTCGTTGCATAACGTGTTGTACTGAATGACACGGTTCCCCAAAACATTCTTCAACGTTCTTGAACAGACTTTGAGGTAGCCTATGTTTGCCCCCTTTGGTGGGTGTGGCAGGGTGCGGCTTCAAGCAATGAGTGACGTACTTGACTTTTCTTTTTTTCAATTTAAAGTTTTATTGACTTTTCTTGTTTTTCAATCAACCAACAGAACACATTCCACATTCACAGATGTGACAGGCTTTAAAAAAATAAAACGTCAAAAAATAATAATACATTTCAAAAAATGAAAAATAAAAATACAATTAAAATGAATGATAAAGTCAAACAAAAGCATTTATTTTTCTTAATCTATTCATTTTCCTTGGTGCATATATATATACATACATACATACATACATACATATATACATACATACATACATACACACATATACATACATATATATACACACACACACACACACACACACACACACACACACACACACATGTACTCAAAAACTAAATTAAAATAAAAACCCACAAAAACATATACCACTTGCAGCAGCACTATCAAGGTTCTTATCAGCTATTTCAAGCATTCGCTGAGACGACGGGCCAATAATTCGTTTTTAGGTTTTACAGTACCTTACACAACATGTATCTGCGCATTTCCCTAGTCACCCCGTTCACTCTGTCCAGTTTGAAATATAGTTGAATAGTGGAGACCAGAGTCTATCAAACTTGGGCTGTCTCTTGTGGAGGTCATAAGTGAGCTTTTCAAGAGGAAGAAAGTCAACAATCTGGTCAATCCACATTTTAAATGTAGGAGGGGTATTAGAGGCCCACAATAGAAGAATACATTTCTTAGCAAAGTATGTAATAGTCATAAGCAAATTTTCTCTGTCAGGATCAAGAACAAAGTCCTGCTGGGCATTAAGAAGATAGATACACGGGGTCATATCAAACTGTACCTCTAGTATTTTCTGTGCAGCAGTATGTATAGATTGCCAGAATCTGGCAATGTCCCTACAGCTCCAAAATACATGCATATAGGTTCCACTTTCAGAGGTACATCTTTTACAGTTAGGAGACATATCTGTTTTCATTCTATGGAGTCTCAAAGGAGTATAATAAAATTTGTACAAAAATGTGTAATTAGATTATTTCATTTTTACACTGGTAGAGGAGCAGTATACCCTGTCGCAAACCTCCGCCCATAACTCATCACTGATAGTCAGACCAAGGTCATTTTCCCAGATTATTTTCAAAGGAGTAAAGGAGGAGCTTCCTTTCTCAGAAAGTAGTCTATAGATGTAAGATATTTAGCCTTTAATGGATTGTGCTGTGACAAGAAGGGTTTCAACTTCATTCAGCTGAGCTCTAAACCTCCTCTTGGAGGTAAATGAGGAAATTACATGTCTAATTTGAAGATATTTAAAAAAAATGGGATCTTGGCACGTCGAATTCACTGCAGAGCTCTTGAAAAGATTTCAGTGTAGTGGTTTTCTGATGAAATAAGTCTGAAAAGGTCCTGATTCCTAGAGTATGCCAAAGATTAAAGTTGGCATCCCTCAGGGCTTTTGGCAAGTCTGGGTTGCCTACTATAGGCGAGTGAGAACATATTTGGGAGGAAATGCCCAGGTATTTCTTACAGTCCCTCCATGCTAGTAGGGTGCTGTAAATCACAAAGGATTTGGCTATGTTGCCCACTTCACTAAAGTTACTAATGAATATAATTGAGCTTAAGGGCAATGAACCACAGGATTGGGCTTCTATCTGAATCCACGTTGACTCTTGTCTGTTTGTGATCCATGTTAGCATGTTGTGGATTTGGACAGACCAGTAGTACAATTGAAGGGAGGGAAGGGCAAGACCACCCTTAGATTCAGGTTTTCGATAGAGTGGAAAACTTGATCCTAGGTTTTTTATTGCCCCATATAAATTTGGTGATGCTTTGGTTAGTTGTTTTGAAGAAGGAAACTGGGAGATAGCATGGGAGCATCTGAAATAAGTAGTTCAGTCTAGGGAGGACGTTCATACGGATTACATTAATTCTTCCTACTAAGCTAATTGGAAGGGAGATCCAGGTTTGGAGATCGTTCTTGATTCGATCCAGGAGTGGAAGATAATTTTCCTTAAAAAGGCTATTCAGATCTGGTGTTATGAAGATCCCGAGGTATTGAAACCCCTGTGTTTTCCATTGGAAAGGACAAAGTGTCTTCATAGAGCTGGTGAGTGTAATATTGAGAGGGCAGACAGTGGATTTGTTAAAATTAATCTTATAACCTGAAAACTTGCCATACTGAGCAATTGTGTCTAAAATGAGAGGGAGGGATTTCTCAGGGTTGGATATGTAGAGCAAGACATCATCCGCGTAAAGCGAAATCTTGTGCTGCAGGCCGCCTGCAGAAACACCCATAATACTTGGATTGCTCCTTATCAGCTCTGCCAGAGGCTCCGCCCCCAACAAGTAGAGCAGCGGGGACAGCGAGCACCCCTGTCTTGTGCCCCGCTCCAGAGGGAATCTGTCAGAGTTCAGTCCATTAGTAGTCACCATGGCATTTGGATGAGAGTATAGTGATTTGATCCATTTAATAAAATTTGGGCCCATATTGAACTTTTCTAAGACTGAAAACAGAAAGCTCCACTCCATCCTGTCAAACGCCTTCTCAGCATCCAGTGAAGCCAGCAGGACAGGGGTCTTCTGTGCGTTTACTTGATCAATAATATCAAAAAGACGGCGAATGTTATCAGAAGAGTATCTGTCTCTAATAAATCCAGTTTGGTCCGCTTTTATTATTTTGGGAAGAAGAGTGTGTAGTCTTTTGACGAGCAATTTGGTAATTATTTTATAGTCGAAATCCAACAAGCTTATGGGCCGGAAGGACGAGCAGGATAGGGGGTCCTTGTCCTTTTTTAGCAACACTGTAATGCGAGCTGTGTGCATTGAGTCTGGGAGAACTCCGTTTTTGCAAAAATCCTCCAGCATTGGCATGAAGATAGGGCTGAGCTGGGGCCAAAAAGCTTTGTAGAACTCTCTGGGGAATCCATCTGGGCCTGGGGACTTATTAGGTGGCATGGAGGTAATTGCCTCCAGGATCTCCTCAGGAGTGAAGGGGGAGTTGAGATCTTCTTGGTCGGTCTCTGATAGTTTAGGTAGCGAGATTCCCTCTAGGAAAGAGTGGAGTTCTGCCTCCGTGTGTTTTCTCTCAGAGGTATATAGTTTGCAGTAAAAATCATGAAAAGTTAAATTGATCTTTTTTGGGTCATATGTGACCTCGTCCTCTGCTGTTCGGATAGCCATGATTGTACGCTCTGACTGCTCCTTTTTTAATTGGTAAGCAAGCAATCTACTGGGCCTATTGCTATACTCATGGTATTTCTGTTTAGTAAAGAAAACTTTTTTTTTTTATCTCCCGAGTGTAGTCCAAATTCAGTTTGGCTTTGGCTGCTTTAAGATGGCTCCAGGAGGTGCTGTCTAGGGATTGTTTATGTATTTTTTCACAGCATTCCAGCTCCCTCTCAAGATCTAGCCTGTGTGCTTCCATTGCTTTTTTCTTAGAGGAAGCATATGCAATTAGATGACCTCTTAGTGTGGCTTTAGCAGCGTCCCACATTGTGGCCGGAGAAACAGGAGAATCTTTATTGTCTTGTGTGTAGTTGTCTATCCATGTAGTTACCAATGTATGGAACACGTCATTTGATAGCATGGAGGTGTTGAATTTCCAGCTCTTTGACCTCGGGATGTTTTTGCAGAGGTCAAAGCGGAGGTGGACAAAGGCGTGATCTGAAAGTGCTATGGTTCCGATTGTACAAGTGGCTGAATTTATGAAACTCTTTGGGATAAAAATGTAATCTATACGGGAGTAGGTGTTATGGACATTAGAGTAGTATGTATAGTCCATAGATGAGCTATTAGTCTCTCTCCAGATATCTATCAGTCCCATCTCTTTAGTAAGAGAGTTCAACATCTTTGCAGATCTAGGATTTGTGGTGGGGACTTGAGATGATTTGTCTAGGGTTGAGTTAAGGGTACAATTAAAATCTCCGGCCACCACGCCAAAGGAGACACAATGCTCATTGAACAGGGTTATAATTTTTGACATGAAGGCAGGAGTATCTGTGTTAGGGGCGTATATTTTTAATATAGTAATTGGTTGACTATATAGTGACCCAGTGATCAAAATAAATCTCCCCTCCGGATCAGATGTTTTTGTCAATTATGAATGGAACATTTTTATGGATAAGTATGGCTGTGCCTCTACTGTTTGATTTGAAAGATGAGAAATACACCTGTCCCACCCAAGCTCTGCGGAGTTTGGCATGTTCAGCATCACAGAGGTGTGTCTCTTGTAATAGCGCGATGTCTGCTTTTTCCTTTTTTAGAGCACATAGTATCTTTTTTCATTTTATTGCATGCCCTAGACCATGGCAGTTCCATGTCAATAGATTTAAGGTACTAGTCATCGTCATCGAGCAGTAATCGAACTTTAGTGCAAGTCATCGCTGGGTAAAAGTGGATAGTAATTACAGCTGCGTTCACATAAAAGGAAAATAAATGGTGTACATAAAATAATAATCTCTGAACCCCCCAGCCGAGTTCCCAAACAACTCGACACATCCCGTTGGATCTATTACCCCCCCGCTCAGTCTCAATTCTGTGTTCCGAATAAAACAAAAACCGGGAACAGTTAGCAACGCACAACGTCTCCCTCTCCCCACCAAAGAAATGCCTCATCCTCTCCACCCCACATTGAGTAAATAACACAGTTGCCCTCGTCCAGACCACAGTAAAAGAGGGGAGAAAAATAAAATCAATAGCCCAGCCTACATATACCTCCCCCAAGGGACATAGGGAACCCCAGGTAATAATAGCAACAACAACAAACAAACAGGGAAATAAAAGTAGGCTGAAACATTAGTAGGCCTAGGTTAGGCTATAGAGCCCATCCCTCTCAGTTAAAGGAACATAAATATAAATTGGACGGCTATAATGACATTTAGGGGGTGGGTCTCTGGATATCGGCTATATGTCGTCTTACCTCCTTTAGTAATGGCATTAATCGCATTTAGTCATTGGTCTGTTTCTCATTGGCCAGGATTGTCTTTCGTTTTGCCTCTTCGGGAGTTTTGAAGTGTCGCAAGGCTCCTTGGTGAAGAATCCTGAGCTCGTTTGGGTATTTGAATCCCCTGAAGATGCCTTGGTCAATGGAGTATTTCTTCACTTCGTCAAATTCTCGGCGCTTTCGGCGTATTCCAGCTGACAGGTCCTGGTGTAAAGCGAGTTTGGCGTTTCCCACTGTGATGGTGTTGTTTTTCACCGCCTGTAGGACTCGTTCCTTGTCGGTGAATCTCAGGAAACGTATGGTGATTGGGCGCGGTGGTTGTCTGGCTGCTGGTGGGGGCCTCAGTGCTCGGTGAGCTCTCTCGAGTTCTATGGGCCTGTCGGTGGGCAGGTGGAGCCACTCGGGAAGTTTGTCTTGCAGGTAGCGGATCAGTGGCATGTTTCCCTTTTCTTTTTCGCCCAGATTGAATAGAACACAATTATTCCTTCGCCCCCTGTTTTCCAGGTCCTCTGTTTTCTCTTCCAGATGCTCGATTTTCTTTTTAGCATATGCTATTGTTTCCATGGCATCTGTCAATAAGTTTTCCATGGATAGGATTCGCCCCTCTGCCTCGTCCAGGCGCCCCGCGTTTATGGTTATCTTGTTGTTGATGTCAGGCAAAGCATTTTCCAGGATTGTCACCTTGCCCCCTATCGCACTGAGCTGAGAGTTAATGGCATCTAATTTAGTGTTTAGTTCTGTACGTTGGGATCTCAACTCAGAAAGGATGTCTTCGACAGAGTGCGAGGTTGGCATTCGTTGTGCCTCGTGGGGGAGCGGGTTCTCATGCTCCTGGCTAATGGCGCTAGTTTTTTCTGAAGCTAGCTTCTTCTTGGATGCTTTTTCCGTCGCTAATACTCGAGTCCGGGTAAAAATATCACCTGTAGTGTCGCCTTTTGTAGCCGCCATGACTTTTTCTTACTAAAGCTAAATGAGTTTGAACTTGGAGTGGAGGTAAGATTAGGAATTGGAAACTACTTGTGCGGAGCTCTTAGTTCATGCGGCCATCTCGTCCAAGGGTCACGTGATCCCCCGTACTTGACTTTTCTATAAAAAAATAGAATTGTCACCTCCTAAAATGAGCCTACGAACATATTGGTCCATACTATCCCTGTGGTGTATTATTGAGCAATATGCTAAATCACCTGTAGCCCAACTGATGCAGCATAGTGGCTATAAATAAATAGGCTGAAGCATGGCGTTGCCCATATGTATTTGTGCTAATAATTAGCTAGATCAATGCTTCCCAAATGCTTCTCAAATGTTTTCTAACATGGCTACCTTTCACCGTGGGGGAACATGACCGGGCCAAACCAAAAGCATCATTTGCGGCGGGGAGAGCCAATCATAAACTGAGGAATTGAGCAGTACTGTGTAGTGTGAAGCCACAGAAAGCCAGTAGCTCCTGCTGGGAAAATCATTTCCAATCCATCAAATTCATCATTCTATGCACGTTTGTGTGTGTGTGTGTGTGTGTGTGTGTGTGTGTGTGTGTGTGTGTGTGTGTGTGTGTGGACAGCTTGCCATCCCTGTGGGCATCAGGAGAGCTCCAGTCTGACAGCTGCTCTACCAAATGGGATTTTCCTGTAGATTACAACATGCCTTGTATCATCTGACAACACAACATACAGAATACACTAACATGATTTAAACTACTCGTTGATCTCTAGAACGCGGTGCTTCTACTTTTCCTTGTCTCTTAACATGCATTTAGAGCCGTTATCCTCTTAGCTGGCGACAAACCAGGGAGCTTTCCAGGTGGCTGAAGCGTGAGCACTGCTGTGCTCTAGGTCGAACGAGGAAGTGCCCGAACGAGGAAGTGCCCGAACGGGGAAGTGCCCGAACGAGGAAGTGCCCGAACGGGGAAGTGCCCGAACGGGGAAGTGCCCGAACGGGGAAGTGCCCGAACGAGGAAGTGCCCGAACGGGGAAGTGCCCGAACGAGGAAGTGCCCGAACGGGGAAGTGCCCGAACGGGGAAGTGCCCGAACGGGGAAGTGCCCGAACAGGGAAGTGCCCGAACGAGGAAGTGCCCGAACGGGGAAGTGCCCGAACGAGGAAGTGCCCGAACGAGGAAGTGCCCGAACCCGTAATTCATCGGTTGTTAATTAATTGGTAATGGAATAGAATGGGCATGTATATATACATGTAGATGCCCATCCCATGAGCCATTAATTGCAGCAACATTTTAGTAACATTAAATTAACTTTATTATAGTAATAACATTTTACATGACTATATTTGTAGGCTAGCATTATGGAAATCACCTGGGGGGTTCAATCCTGCTTACTTCCTGCCATTTACAGTATAAGTCAATGGCCTTGCGCCAAATGGCACCCTATTTAGTGCACTACTTTTGGGAAGGGCTCTGGTCAAAAGTAGTGCACTCTGTAGGGAATAGGGTGCCATTTGGGACATACACAATCATCTTTATGCTCTTCATTATCCTAATGAGAAATAAACAAGAAGTGTCAGCCTCTCCTGTTCAGTCCATTAACCCTTCTGTTACAGCGTGTTGTGGATCCTGAACTTTATTGAGACAGAGAGGAGCAGAATGATGAAGACCTTTAAATCTTAATGGTCCAATTACACAGACAGCTGTTGTTGTGCTGCATAGCAATGGTTGCCGCTTCGCCGGCAGTTACCTAGCAACAAGAGAGGTTACATATGGAGCAAGTTGCAGTATAGCTGTACTCATACAGCAATGAATACATTAAAATGGAATAAATGTGTCACTGTTTACATTTAACTACATGCTGACTTTAAAAGAGGTGGTTTTGTATGTGTGTGTGTGTGTGTGTGTGTGCGAGCGTGTTCACGCATGCAAGTGTGTGCATAGCATACACATGTGCTCTTGAGGTCAGATAGGCTAATGTACTAGTATTTCTGTAGGGAATAATTTACATTGACCAGTTTTCCTAGGAAAGGGGAGGGGAGAGAGAGGGAGATGGGAGAGAGAGGGAGAGGGGGTGTTAGGGGAGGGAGAGGGGGTGTTAGGGGAGAGAGAGGGGTGTTAGGGGAGGGAGAGGGGGATTGGGGGAGAGAGAGGGAGAGGGGTGTTAGGGGAGGGAGAGGGGGAGAGAGAGGGAGAGGGGGTGTTAGGGGAGGGAGAGGGGGTGTTAGGGGAGAGAGAGGGGTGTTAGGGGAGAGAGAGGGGGTGTTAGGGGAGGGAGAGGGGGATTGGGGGAGGGAGAGGGGTGTTGGGGGAAGGGGAGTTAGGGGGAGGGAGGGGGTGTTAGGGTAGGGAGAGGGGGGTGTTAGGGAGGAGAGGGGATGTTGGGAGAGGGGGTGTTACGGGAGGAGGGAAAGGTGTTAGGAGAGGGGGATTGGGGAGGGAGAGGGGTGTTAGGGGAGGGATAGGGGGTGTTAGGGGAGGGAGAGGGAGGGAGAGGGAGAGGGAGAGAGGGTGTTAGGGGTGAGGGGGACATGTAGAGTCTCAGAGAGATGGAGGGAGCATTAGAGAGAGGAAGATAGAGATAGAGGGAACATTAGAGAGAGGGGGAGAGCGAGAGAGAGAGAGAGAGGGAATATTAGAGAGAGAGAATTAGAGAGAGAGTGAGAGAGAGAGAGAGAGAGAGAGAGAGAGAGGGAGAGAGAGAGGGGGAACATTAAAGAGAGGAAGAGAGAGAAAGAGATGGAGCATTAGAGAAAGAGAGAGAGAGCATTAGACCCATCCTGTAATTGGAAGGACATGAAAAGTAAACCCTGCTGTTAGGGGTCAACGCCCTACAGGGTTGATTTAATATACTCAACTACAACTACACATCCATCGTTTTATCTCCCATATTCTGTCTGCTGTCTCTCGCTCATTCCTCCTTGCTTCCTCCCCCTCCCTTCCTCCCTTCTCTCTCCCTTTATCCATCGTTTATAGACTTGTTTCTACTGTATTATTGACTGTATGTTTGTTTTACTCCATGTGTAACTCTGTCGTTGTATGTGTCGAACTGCTTTGCTTTATCTTGGCCAGGTCGCAGTTGTAAATGAGAACTTGTTCTCAACTTGCCTACCTGGTTAAATAAAGGTGAAATAAATTAAATAAAATAAAAATCCTCTCTCTGTTGGTCTCTCTCTTTCTCCATCCTCTTTAACTCACTAATTTCCTCCTTTCTGCTTTCCCTTCTCTCTCTCAATGTCTCTCTCCTTCTCACTTCCCTCTCTCTTCCCCCATCCCTTCCTCCCACGACCTTCCCCCTCTACATTTGTTCAGTACCATGCATCTCTCTCTGTCGTCCATCAGAGCAACAGACACACCATTTGGCTTCACATTCATTTCTACTGTGTGTTATGTATGGTACGACGCGATGTTCGTCGTTCTGTACGTTGTTATGGTTTACCGCAGTGTGCTGCTTGACGGATGAATGTGCTCCCAGGATGAGTGGCACTTGTCATTAAACAAGAGAGTGATGTGCAATGTGAAACTGTGCGGATGTACATTCTTTGACAGCTAAGCTAGATATAACATTGGCAACGAAGTTTGGCTGAATTCAGCTTACCACCTCCAGCACCATTCCTCGCCTGGCGAACCTCCAGTCCCGTGGAATAACTGGCTTGACTCTCCTCCTCTGACCATCTTGCCAGACAACAACGAAACAGAGCTCGTACAAATGTTCTACGCTCTCCTTCAGTCAGCCATCTCACTGAAGGAGCTGAGGCAAGCATCGGAACAGGATCCCACACGGTCTACCCTGCGCACCTACATACGCACTGGATGGCACGTGTGCCGGGAGAGCTGGCGACTTTCGCCAGGGAGGCGCACAAACTTTCTTGCTGGGAAGAAGTCTGTGTCTCTCGAGGTTTTTGCACTGTGGTCCCGAGTGGCCTGCGTGTGCGTGTTCTATCAACAGCGCACGACAAGGCATACAGGGTGAAGAAGCCAATCATCCAGGTGTCAGACTGGGTCCACCAATCAGGCCTTTATGGTAGAGTGGCCAGACGGAAGCCACTCCTCAGCAAAAAGGCACATGACAGTCTGCTTGGAGTTTGCCAAAAGGCACCTAAAGACTCTAAGACCAATAGAAACAAGATTATCTGGTCTGATGAAACCAAGATTGAACCTTTTGCCCTGAATGCCAAGCATCACGTCTGGAGGAAACCTGGCACCATCCTGTGCTGTGGGGAGGTTTTTCAGCGGCAGGGACTGTCAGGATTGAGGCAAAGATGTACAGAGCAAAGTACAGAGAGGTCCTTGATGAAAACCTGCTCCAGAGCTCTCAGGACCTCAGACTGGGGCGAAGGTTCACCTTCCAACAGGACAACAACCCTAAGCACACAGCCAAGACAATGCAGGAGTGGCTTCGGGACATGTCTCTGAAGAGCCCGGACTTGAACCTGATCAAAAATCTCTGGAGAGACCTGAAAATAGCTGTGCAGCAACGCTCCCCATCCAACCTGACAGAGCTTGAGAGGATCTGCAGAGAAGAATGGGAGAAACTCCCCAAATACAGGTGTGCCAAGCTTGTAGCGTCATACCCAAAAAGACTCTAGGCTGTTATCGCTGCCAAAGGTGCTTCAACAAAGTACCTAGTAAAGGGTCCTAATACTAAATTTAAAGGGTCCTAATACTAAATGTAAAGGGTCCTAATACTAAATGTAAAGGGTCCTAATACTAAATGTAAAGGGTCCTAATACTAAATGTAAAGGGTCCTAATACTAAATGTAAAGGGTCTCTAATACTAAATGTAAAATTATGATAATGCCCCTTATGGAAATGTATTATTTCCCGTATTTTTTATAAATGAGCAAAAATGTCAAAAAACGTGTTTTTAATTTGTCATTATGACACTGTGGCCCCATCCGAGTACACCCCCGGACAGGGCCAAACAGGAAGGATATAACCCCACCCACTTTGCCAAAGCACAGCCCCCACACCACTAGAGGGATATCTTCAACCACCAACTTATCATCCTGAGACAAGGCCGAGTATAGCCCACAAAGATCTCCGCCACGGCACAACCCAAGGGTGGGGGCACCAACCCAGACAGGATGACCACAACAGTGAATCAACCCACTCAGGTGACGCACCCCCTCCAGGGACGGCATGAGAGAGCCCCAGTAAGCCAGTGACTCAGCCTCTGTAATAGGGTTAGAGGCAGAGAATCCCAGTGGAAAGAGGGGAACCGGCCAGGCAGAGACAGCAAGGGCGGTTCGTTGCTCCAGAGCCTTTCCGTTCACCTCCCCACTCCTGGGCCAGACTACACTCAATCATATGACCCACTGAAGAGATGAGTCTTCAGTAAAGACTTAAAGGTTGAGACCGAGTTTGCGTCTCTGACATGGGTAGGCAGACCGTTCCATAAAAATGGAGCTCTATAGGAGAAAGCCCTGCCTCCAGCTGTTTGCTTAGAAATTCTAGGGACAATTAGGAGGCCTGCGTCTTGTGACCATAGCGTACGTGTAGGTATGTACGGCAGGACCAAATCAGAGAGATAGGTAGGAGCAAGCCCATGTAATGCTTTGTAGGTTAGCAGTAAAAACTTGAAATCAGCCCTTGCTTTGACAGGAAGCCAGTGTAGAGAGGCTAGCACTGGAGTAATATGATCAATTTTTTTGGTTCTAGTCAGGATTCTAGCAGCCGTATTTAGCACTAACTGAAGTTTATTTAGTGCTTTATCCGGGTAGCCGGAAAGTAGAGCATTGCAGTAGTCTAACCTAGAAGTGACAAAAGCATGGATTAATTTTCCTGCATCATTTTTGGACAGAAAGTTTCTGATTTTTGCAATGTTACGTAGATGGAAAAAAGCTGTCCTCGAAATGGTCTTGATATGTTCTTCAAAAGAGAGATCAGGGTCCAGAGTAACGCCGAGGTCCTTCACAGTTTTATTTGAGACGACTGTACAACCATTAAGATTAATTGTCAGATTCAACAGAAGATCTCTTTGTTTCTTGGGACCTAGAACAAGCATCTCTGTTTTGTCCGAGTTTAATAGTAGAAAGTTTGCAGCCATCCACTTCCTTATGTCTGAAACACATGCTTCTAGCGAGGGCAATTTTGGGGCTTCACCATGTTTCATTGAAATGTACAGCTGTGTGTCATCCGCATAGCAGTGAAAGTTAACATTATGTTTTCGAATAACATCCCCAAGAGGTAAAATATATAGTGAAAACAATAGTGGTCCTAAAATGGAACCTTGAGGAACACCGAAATTTACAGTTGATTTGTCAGAGGTCTAACCATTCACAGAGACAAACTGATATCTTTCCGACAGATAAGATCTAAACCAGGCCAGAACATGTCCGTGTAGACCAATTTGGGTTTCCAATCTCTCCAAAAGAATGTGGTGATCGATGGTATCAAAAGCAGCACTAAGGTCTAGGAGCACGAGGACAGATGCAGAGCCTCGGTCCGATGCCATTAAAATGTCATTTACCACCTTCACAAGTGCCGTCTCAGTGCTATGATGGGGTCTAAAACCAGACTGAAGCATTTCGTATACATTGTTTGTCTTCAGGAAGGCAGTGAGTTGCTGCGCAACAGCCTTCTCTAAAATTTTTGAGAGGAATGGAAGATTTGATATAGGCCAATAGTTTTTTATATTTTCTGGGTCAAGGTTTGGCTTTTTCAAGAGAGGCTTTATTACTGCCACTTTTAGTGAGTTTGGTACACATCCGGTGGATAGAGAGACGTTTATTATGTTCAACATAGGAGGGCCAAGCACAGGAAGCAGCTCTTTCAGTAGTTTAGTTGGAATAGGGTCCAGTATGTAGCTTGAAGGTTTAGAGGCCATGATTATTTTCATCATTGTGTCAAGAGATATAGTACTAAAACACTTGAGCGTCTCTCTTGATCCTAGGTCCTGGCAGAGTTGTGCAGACTCAGGACAACTGAGGTTTGGAGGAATACGCAGGTTTAAAGAGGAGTCCGTAATTTGCTTTCTAATAATCATAATCTTTTCTTCAAAGAAGTTAATGAATTTATCACTGCTAAAGTGAAAGTCATCCTCTCTTTGGGGAATGCTGCTTTTTAGTTAGCTTTGCGGCTTTCTTTTGTTCTTATTTTCCTCAATTAAGTTAGAAAAATAGGATGATCGAGCAGCAGTAAGGGCTCTTCGGTACTGCACGGTACCGTCTTTCCAAGCTAGTCGGAAGACTTCCAGTTTGGTGTGGCGCCATTTCTGTTCCAATTTTCTGGAAGCTTGCTTCAGAGCTCGGGTATTTTCTGTATACCAGGGAGCTAGTTTCTTATGAGAAATGTTTTTAGTTTTTAGGGGTGCAACTGCATCTAGGGTATTGCGCAAGGTTAAATTGAGATCCTCAGTTAGGTGGTTAACTGATTTTTGTCCTCTGGCGTCCTTGGGTAGACAGAGGGAATCTGGAAGGACATCAAGGAATCTTTGTGTTGTCTGTGAATTTATAGCACGACTTTTGATGTTCCTTGGTTGGGGTCTGAGCAGATTATTTGTTGCAATTGCAAACGTAATAAAATGGTGGTCCGATAGTCCAGGATTATGAGGAAAAACATTAAGATCCACAACATTTATTCCATGGGACAAAACTAGGTCCAGCGTATGACTGTGACAGTGAGTGGGTCCAGAGACATGTTGGACAAAACCCACTGAGTCGATGATGGCTCCGAAAGCCTTTTGGAGTGGGTCTGTGGACTTTTCCATGTGAATATTAAAGTCACCAAAGATTAGAATATTATCTGCTATGACTACAAGGTCCGATAGGAATTCAGGGAACTCAGTGAGAAACGCTGTATATGGCCCAGGAGGCCTGTAAACAGTAGCTATAAAAAGTGATTGAGTAGGCTGCATAGATTTCATGACTAGAAGCTCAAAAGATGAAAACGGCATTTTTTTTTTTGTAAATTGAAATTTGCTATCGTAAATGTTTGCGGGATGCACGGGGATATGGTCACTAGTGTAGCCAGGAGGTGAGGCCTCATTTAAAACAGTAAATTCATCAGGCTTAAGCCATGTTTCAGTCAGGCCAATCACATCAAGATTATGATCAGTGATTAGTTCATTGACTATAATTGCCTTTGAAGTAAGGGATCTAACATTAAGTAGCCCTATTTTGAGATGTGAGGTATCATGATCTCTTTCAGTAATGACAGGAATGGAGGTGGTCTTTATCCTAGTGAGATTGCTAAGGCGAACACCGTCGATGCACAGACACGGTCTCAATGGTGATAGCTGAGCTGACTACACTGACTGTGCTAGTGGCAGACTCCACTATGCTGGCAGGCTGTCTAACAGCCTGCTGCCTGGCCTGCACCCTATTTCATTGTGGAGCTAGAGGAGTTAGAGCCCTGTCTATGTTGGTAGATAAGATGAGAGCACCCCTCCAGCTAGGATGGAGTCCGTCACTCCTCAGCAGGTCAGGCTTGGTCCTGTTTGTGGGTGAGTCCCAGAAAGAGGGCCAATTATCTACAAATTCTATCTTTTGGGAGGGGCAGAAAACAGTTTTCAACCAGCGATTGAGTTGTGAGACTCTGCTGTAGAGCTCATCACTCCCCCTAACTGGGAGGGGGCCAGAGACAATTACTCGATGCCGACACATCTTTCTAGCTGATATGCACGCAGAAGCTATGTTGCGCTTGGTGATCTCTGACTGTTTCATCCTAACATCGTTGGTGCCGACGTGGATAACAATATCACTATACTCTCTACACTCGCCAGTTTTAGCTGTAGCCAGCACCATCTTCAGATTAGCCTTAACGTCGGTAGCCCTGCCCCCGGGTAAACAGTGTATGATCGCTGGATGATTCGTTTTAAGTCTAATACTGCGGGTAATGGAGTCGCCAATGACTAGAGTTTTCAATTTGTCAGAGCTAATGGTGGGAAGCTTCGGCGTCTCGGACCCCGTAACGGGAGGAGTAGAGACCAGATAAGACTCGGCCTCTGACTCCGACCCGCTGCTTAATGGGGAAAACCGGTTGAAAGTTTCTGTCGGCTGAATGAGCGACACCGGTTGAGCGTTCCTACAGCATTTCCTTCCAGAAACCGTGAGAAAGTTGTCCGGCTGCGGGGACTGTGCCAGGGGATTTATACTACGATCTGTACTTACTGGTGGCACAGACGCTGTTTCATCCTTTCCTACACTGAAATTACCCTTGCCTAACGATTGCGTCTGAAGCTGGGCTTGTAGCACAGCTATCCTCGCCGTAAGGCGAGTACAGCGACTGCAATTAGAAGGCTTTATGTTAATGTTACTACTTAGCTTCGGCTGTTGGAGGTCCTGACGAATCGTGTCCAGATAAAGCGTCCGGAGTGAAAAAGTTGAGGAAAAAATAAATAAATATATGAACGGTAATTAAAAAGTGAAAACCGTAAAGTTGTCAGGTAGCAAAATTGGTTGGCAACAAAACGCACAGCAACTCGAAAACAAGCCTGCAAGTAAAGCCTATTACTGTCCAGGATGGGCTGGTGGTAAAGCCTATTACTGTCCAGGATGGGCTGGTGGTAAAGCCTATTACTGTCCAGGATGGGCTGGTGGTAAAGCCTATTACTGTCCAGGATGGGCTGGTGGTAAAGCCTATTACTGTCCAGGATGGGCTGGTGGTAAAGCCTATTACTGCCCAGGATGGGCTGGTGGTAAAGCTGGTGGTAAAGCCTATTACTGTCCAGGATGGGCTGGTGGGAAAGCCTATTACTGCCCAGGATGGGCTGGTGGTAAAGCCTATTACTGCCCAGGATGGGCTGGTGGTAAAGCCTATTACTGCCCAGGATGGGCTGGTGGTAAAGCCTATTACTGCCCAGGATGGGCTGGTGGTAAAGCCTATTACTGCCCAGGATGGGCTGGTGGTAAAGCCTATTACTGCCCAGGATGGGCTGGTGGTAAAGCCTATTACTGCCCAGGATGGGCTGGTGGTAAAGCCTATTACTGCCCAGGATGGGCTGGTGGCTGTTGGGGTTATTATGGAGGACTGTTGTGGGGTTTTGAAGAGCATCTAAGGATCTTAAAGGCGTCTTATCTTTCTATGTTTTGTAACCATTTAAAGCAGGATCTTAACAGTGAGAGCAAATAGACAATGACATGATCAACCAAGAGGATGATGGTTATGTACTGATGTACTGATGAATCTATGTATCTTTTGACCCAACGATCAACAGTATGTTTTCCTTTAAATTAATACTGACAATATGCAGCTGTTCTCTTAAGTTGTTCTCTTCAGGAATAGGAGATGCTTGTGTGACACTGTGTGACTGTGTGTGTGTGTCTGTGTGTGGACTGTGTGTGTCTGTGTCTGTGTGTAGACTGTGTGTGTCTGTGTCTGTGTGTGACTGTGTGTGTCTGTGTCTGTGTGTGGCTGTGTCTGTGTGTGGAGTGTGTGTGACTGTGTGTGTCTGTGTCTGTGTGTGTCTGTGTCTGTGTGTAGACTGTGTGTGTCTGTGTGTGTCTGTGTGTGACTGTCTGTGTCTGTGTGTGGCTGTGTCTGTCTGTGTGTGTCTGTGTGTGACTGTGTGTGTCTGTGTCTGTGTGTGGCTGTGTCTGTGTGTGGAGTGTGTGTGTGTGTCTGTGACTGTGTGTCTCTGTGTGTGGAAGGTATGTGTCTCTGTCTGTGTGTGACTGTGTGTGCCTGTGTCTGTGTGTGTCTGTGTCTGTGTGTAGACTGTGTGTGTCTGTGGCTGTGTGTGGCTGTGTCTGTGTGTGGAGTGTGTGTGTGTGTCTGTGTCTGTGTGTAGACTGTCTGTGTCTGTGTGTGACTGTGTGTGTATGTGTGTGGACTGTGTGTGTGTGACTGTGTGTGTCTGTGTGTGTGTGTGTGTGTCTGTGTGTAGACTGTGTGTCTGTGTCTGTGTGTGTCTGTGTGTAGACTGTGTGTGTCTGTGTGTGGACTGTGTGTGTCTGTGTGTGGACTGTGTGTCTGTGTCTGTGTGTGACTGTGTGTGTCTGTGTCTGTGTGTAGACTGAGTGTGTCTGTGTCTGTGTGTGGACTGTGTGTGTCTGTGTGTGGACTGTGTGTGTGTGTGTGTCTGTGTGTGGACTGTGTGTCTGTGTCTGTGTGTGACTGTGTGTGTCTGTGTCTGTGTGTGGACTGTGTGTCTGTGTCTGTGTGTGACTGTGTGTGTCTGTGTCTGTGTGTAGACTGTGTGTGTGTGTCTGTGTGTGACTGTGTGTGTCTGTGTGTGGACTGTGTGTGTGTGACTGTGTGTGTCTGTGTGTGTGTGTCTGTGTCTGTGTGTGTCTGTGTGTAGACTGTGTGTCTGTGTCTGTGTGTGTCTGTGTCTGTGTGTAGACTGTGTGTGTCTGTGTCTGTGTGTGACTGTGTGTGTCTGTGTCTGTGTGTGACTGTGTGTGTCTGTGTCTGTGTGTAGACTGAGTGTGTCTGTGTCTGTGTGTAGACTGTGTGTGTCTGTGTCTGTGTGTGACTGTGTCTGTGTGTGGACTGTGTGTGTTTGTGTGTAGACTGTGTGTGTCTGTGTGTGACTGTGTGTGTCTGTGTGTGTCTGTGTGTGACTGTGTGTGTCTGTGTCTGTGTGTAGACTGTGTGTCTGTGTCTGTGTGTGTCTGTGTGTGTCTGTGTGTGGACTGTGTGTGTGTGACTGTGTGTGTATGTGTGTGTGTGTCTGTGTTTGTGTGTGTCTGTGTGTAGACTGTGTGTGTCTGTGTCTGTGTGTAGACTGTGTGTGAGGGGAGAACAGCTAAGAGGCAGGACTAGGTAGAGGGGAGAACGGCTTAGAGGCAGGGCTAGAGAGGGGTGAAAGGCTGAGAGACAGGGTTAGGTAGAGGGGAGAAAGGCTAAGAGACAGGGCTAGGTAGGGGGGAGAAAGGCTGAGAGACAGGGCTAGGTAGAGGGGAGAAAGGCATAGAGACAGGGCTAGGTAGAGGGGAGAAAGGCTGAGAGACAGGGCTAGGTAGAGGGGAGAAAGGCTTAGAGACAGGGCTAGGTAGGGGGGAGAAAGGCTTAGAGACAGGGCTAGGTAGAGGGGAGAAAGGCTGAGAGACAGGGCTATGTAGAGGGGAGAAAGGCTGAGAGACAGGGCTAGGTAGAGGGGAGAACGGCTTAGAGGCAGTGCTAGGTAGATGGGAGAAAGGCATAGAGACAGGGCTAGGTAGAGGGGAGAAAGGCATAGAGACGGGGCTAGGTAGAGGAGAGAACGGCTTAGAGGCAGGGCTAGGCAGAGGGGACAAAGGCTTTGAGACAGGGCTAGGTAGAGGGGGGAAAGGCTTAGAGACAGGGCTAGGTAGAAATGAGAATGGCTTAGAGACAGGGCTATGTAGAGGGGAGAAAGGCTGAGAGGCAGGGCTAGGGAGGGCTGAAAGGCTTAGAGACAGATCTAGGTAGAGGGGACAAAGGCTTAGAGACAGGGCTAGGTAGAGGGGGAAAGGCTTAGAGACAGGGCTATGTAGAGGGGGAAAGGCTAAGAGACAGGGCTATGTAGAGGGGTGAAAGGCTTAGAGACAGGGCTATGTAGAGGGGAGAAAGGCTTAGAGACAGGGCTAGGTAGAGGGGAGAAAGGCTTAGAGGCAGGGCTAGGTAGAGGGGAGAAAGGCTTAGAGACAGGGCTAGGTAGAGGGAGAACAGCTTAGAGGCAGGACTAGGTAGAGGGGAGAACGGCTGAGAGGCAGGGCTAGAGAGGGGTGAAAGTCTTAGAGACAGGGCTAGGTAGAGGGGAGAAAGGCTAAGAGACAGGGCTAGGTAGAGGGGAGAAAGGCTTAGAGGCAGGGCTAGGTAGAGGGGAGAAAGGCTTAGAGACAGGGCTAGGTAGAGGGGAGAACAGCTTAGAGGCAGGACTAGGTAGAGGGGAGAACGGCTTAGAGGCAGGGCTAGAGAGGGGTGAAAGTCTTAGAGACAGGGCTAGGTAGAGGGGAGAAAGGCTAAGAGACAGGGCTATGTAGAGAGGAGAAATGCTTAGAGGCAGGGCTAGAGAGGGGTGAAAGTCTTAAAGACAGGGCTAGGTAGAGGGGAGAAAGGCTAAGAGACAGGGCTAGGTAGAGGGGAGAAAGGCTTAGAGGCAGGGCTAGGTAGAGGGGAGAAAGGCTTAGAGACAGGGCTAGGTAAGAGGGGAGAAAGGCTAAGAGACAGGGATAGGTAGAGGGGAGAAAGGCTAAGGACAGGGCTAGGTAGAGGGGAGAAAGGCTTAGAGACAGGGCTAGGTAGAGGGGAGAACAGCTTAGAGGCAGGACTAGGTAGACGGGAGAACGGCTTAGAGGCAGGGCTAGAGAGGGGTGAAAGTCTTAGAGACAGGGCTAGGTAGAGGGGAGAAAGGCTTAGAGACAGGGCTAGGTAGAGGGGAGAAAGGCTAAGAGACAGGGCTAGGTAGAGGAGAGAAAGGTTTAGAGACAGGGCTAGGTAGAAGGGAGAATGGCTTAGAGACAGGGCTATGTAGAGGGGAGAAAGGCTGAGAGGCAGGGCTAGGGAGGGCTGAAAGGCTTAGAGACAGATCTAGGTAGAGGGGACAAAGGCTTAGAGACAGGGCTAGGTAGAGGGGGGAAAGGCTTAGAGACAGGGCTATGTAGAGGGGTGAAAGGCTAAGAGACAGGGCTATGTAGAGGGGTGAAAGGCTTAGAGACAGGGCTATGTAGAGGGGAGAAAGGCTTAGAGACAGGGCTAGGTAGAGGGGAGAAAGGCTTAGAGGCAGGGCTAGGTAGAGGGGAGAAAGGCTTAGAGACAGGGCTAGGTAGAGGGGAGAACAGCTTAGAGGCAGGACTAGGTAGAGGGGAGAACGGCTGAGAGGCAGGGCTAGAGAGGGGTGAAAGTCTTAGAGACAGGGCTAGGTAGAGGGGAGAAAGGCATAGAGACAGGGCTAGGTAGAGGGGAGAAAGGCATAGAGACGGGGCTAGGTAGAGGAGAGAACGGCTTAGAGGCAGGGCTAGGCAGAGGGGACAAAGGCTTTGAGACAGGGCTAGGTAGAGGGGGGAAAGGCTTAGAGACAGGGCTAGGTAGAAGGGAGAATGGCTTAGAGACAGGGCTATGTAGAGGGGAGAAAGGCTGAGAGGCAGGGCTAGGGAGGGCTGAAAGGCTTAGAGACAGATCTAGGTAGAGGGGACAAAGGCTTAGAGACAGGGCTAGGTAGAGGGGGGAAAGGCTTAGAGACAGGGCTATGTAGAGGGGGGAAAGGCTAAGAGACAGGGCTATGTAGAGGGGTGAAAGGCTTAGAGACAGGGCTATGTAGAGGGGAGAAAGGCTTAGAGACAGGGCTAGGTAGAGGGGAGAAAGGCTTAGAGGCAGGGCTAGGTAGAGGGGAGAAAGGCTTAGAGACAGGGCTAGGTAGAGGGGAGAACAGCTTAGAGGCAGGACTAGGTAGAGGGGAGAACGGCTGAGAGGCAGGGCTAGAGAGGGGTGAAAGTCTTAGAGACAGGGCTAGGTAGAGGGGAGAAAGGCTAAGAGACAGGGCTAGGTAGAGGGGAGAAAGGCTTAGAGGCAGGGCTAGGTAGAGGGGAGAAAGGCTTAGAGACAGGGCTAGGTAGAGGGGAGAACAGCTTAGAGGCAGGACTAGGTAGAGGGGAGAACGGCTTAGAGGCAGGGCTAGAGAGGGGTGAAAGTCTTAGAGACAGGGCTAGGTAGAGGGGAGAAAGGCTAAGAAACAGGGCTATGTAGAGAGGAGAAATGCTTAGAGGCAGGGCTAGAGAGGGGTGAAAGTCTTAAAGACAGGGCTAGGTAGAGGGGAGAAAGGCTAAGAGACAGGGCTAGGTAGAGGGGAGAAAGGCTTAGAGGCAGGGCTAGGTAGAGGGGAGAAAGGCTTAGAGGCAGGGCTAGGTAGAGGGGAGAAAGGCTTAGAGACAGGGCTAGGTAGAGGGGAGAACAGCTTAGAGGCAGGACTAGGTAGAGGGGAGAACGGCTGAGAGGCAGGGCTAGAGAGGGGTGAAAGTCTTAGAGACAGGGCTAGGTAGAGGGGAGAAAGGCTAAGAGACAGGGCTAGGTAGAGGGGAGAAAGGCTTAGAGGCAGGGCTAGGTAGAGGGGAGAAAGGCTTAGAGACAGGGCTAGGTAGAGGGGAGAACAGCTTAGAGGCAGGACTAGGTAGAGGGGAGAACGGCTTAGAGGCAGGGCTAGAGAGGGGTGAAAGTCTTAGAGACAGGGCTAGGTAGAGGGGAGAAAGGCTAAGAAACAGGGCTATGTAGAGAGGAGAAATGCTTAGAGGCAGGGCTAGAGAGGGGTGAAAGTCTTAAAGACAGGGCTAGGTAGAGGGGAGAAAGGCTAAGAGACAGGGCTAGGTAGAGGGGAGAAAGGCTTAGAGGCAGGGCTAGGTAGAGGGGAGAAAGGCTTAGAGACAGGGCTAGGTAAGAGGGGAGAAAGGCTAAGAGACAGGGATAGGTAGAGGGGAGAAAGGCTAAGGACAGGGCTAGGTAGAGGGGAGAAAGGCTTAGAGACAGGGCTAGGTAGAGGGGAGAACAGCTTAGAGGCAGGACTAGGTAGACGGGAGAACGGCTTAGAGGCAGGGCTAGAGAGGGGTGAAAGTCTTAGAGACAGGGCTAGGTAGAGGGGAGAAAGGCTTAGAGACAGGGCTAGGTAGAGGGGAGAAAGGCTGAGAGGCAGGGCTAGGGAGGGCTGAAAGGCTTAGAGACAGATCTAGGTAGAGGGGACAAAGGCTTAGAGACAGGGCTAGGTAGAGGGGGGAAAGGCTTAGAGACAGGGCTAGGTAGAGGGGGGAAAGGCTAAGAGACAGGGCTATGTAGAGGGGTGAAAGGCTTAGAGACAGGGCTATGTAGAGGGGAGAAAGGCTTAGAGACAGGGCTAGGTAGAGGGGAGAAAGGCTTAGAGGCAGGGCTAGGTAGAGGGGGAAAGGCTTAGAGACAGGGCTATGTAGAGGGGGGAAAGGCTAAGAGACAGGGCTATGTAGAGGGGTGAAAGGCTTAGAGACAGGGCTATGTAGAGGGGAGAAAGGCTTAGAGACAGGGCTAGGTAGAGGGGAGAAAGGCTTAGAGACAGGGCTAGGTAGAGGGGAGAACAGCTTAGAGGCAGGACTAGGTAGAGGGGAGAACGGCTGAGAGGCAGGGCTAGAGAGGGGTGAAAGTCTTAGAGACAGGGCTAGGTAGAGGGGAGAAAGGCTAAGAGACAGGGCTAGGTAGAGGGAGAAAGGCTTAGAGGCAGGGCTAGGTAGAGGGAGAAAGGCTTAGAGACAGGGCTAGGTAGAGGGGAGAACAGCTTAGAGGCAGGACTAGGTAGAGGGGAGAACGGCTTAGAGGCAGGGCTAGAGAGGGGTGAAAGTCTTAGAGACAGGGCTAGGTAGAGGGGAGAAAGGCTAAGAGACAGGGCTATGTAGAGGGGAGAAATGCTTAGAGGCAGGGCTAGAGAGGGGTGAAAGTCTTAAAGACAGGGCTAGGTAGAGGGGAGAAAGGCTAAGAGACAGGGCTAGGTAGAGGGGAGAAAGGCTTAGAGGCAGGGCTAGGTAGAGGGGAGAAAGGCTTAGAGACAGGGCTAGGTAAGAGGGGAGAAAGGCTAAGAGACAGGGATAGGTAGAGGGGAGAAAGGCTAAGGACAGGGCTAGGTAGAGGGGAGAAAGGCTTAGAGACAGGGCTAGGTAGAGGGGAGAAC
>NC_088401.1:77273925-77283925 GCF_034236695.1 Oncorhynchus nerka | reverse complement strand
AATTGGATTACATGTGTATCGACACAATACAGACACACACACATACATACAAATGCATGAACACAAGAGCACACACACAAACATGCACACAACTACTACATTGCACAGTTCAGTGTAGTAAGGTGCGTACTGGCAGCAGAGAAGTCAGGTGCAGGAGAGCAAAAACTGATTTACAATGGTGTTGTTTAATATCCATAAACCACCGTCAACAGAACAATACAAATAAATGGGTCAAACAAAACCCGGTAATACCAGCATACCGTTGCACAAGCAATACAATAAACAATTACAGACAAGGACATGGGGGGGAACAGAGGGTTAAATACACAACATGGAATTGATGGAACCAGGTGTTATGAAGACAAGACAAAACCAATGGAAAATGAAAAGTGGATCAGCGATTGCTAGAAGGTCGGTGACCGACCGCCGAATGCCGCCCGAACAAGGAGAGGGACCAACTTCGGCGGAAGTCGTGACATTCAGGCTGGATCAGATTTATCTCTAGAGAAATTGTGTGATGTGCGCATTGAGCTCACGGAAAACAAAAACGAACTAAAAGGAATTCAAATAATTGAACCCACGTCGGACAATTAGTTGTTTAAAAACAGCCACATACCCATGAGCACTGAAGGAAGTGGCAACACAATCTCATGGTTTGACCAATTTCCCTTCCGATTCTGTTGTCTATCCACATTTCTCCAAACGTCAAATTTCAAAGCTGCTCCAAACTTAAAAATGTGTGGTGTTTGTGGTGTTTTTGACACCCCGTGGGTAATGGTTAAAGCTGCAATACATAACTTTTCTGCATAGTGCAAGTGTAAGTTAAGGGTTAAGGTTTGGGATAGGGTTAAAACATGTTTTAAAATGAGTGTCTAGCTGGGAGTGAACACGGAGTGAACTGGGAGTGAACACGGCGTGAACACGGAGTGAACTGGGAGTGAACACGCAACCATCAGGACCGGAGTTTGCGGGGTACTAGTGCTCACCGTTGCCCCTAGTGGTACATTTTAGAGGCATCTCCCGACATCCTCGGGACATGGACGGTTGTCCAATTTCGAAGTGAATCTTGAGCGACCTGGCTGCAAATGGGCACTTCAATTACATGTGTACACAATGCAGACACACACACATGCATACAAATGCACAAACACAAGTGCACATACACAAACATGCACATACACAAACATGCACATACATTGGGGGATTATAAAGGGTAATGTGTGTGTGTGTGTGGCGAAATCCCATTGGTGATCCAGAATGACCAGGTGGTGAAGACATCTCAACTTAATCTAATTAATCAGACTGGCTGCTGCACTCCTCCTTCATCATCCTCTCTCTCTCTCTTTCTTCCCTTTCTCTCTATGTCTCTCTCTTTCTCTCTGTTTCTCTGCTTCTCTCTCTCTCTCTCTCTCTCTCTCTCTCTCTTTATTCCCTTTCTCTCTATGTCTCTCTCTGTTTCTCTGCTTCTCTCTCTCTCTCTCTCTCTCTCTCTCTCTCTCTCTCTCTTTCTTCTCTTTCTTCCACCCTTCATCACTTTTCCTGCCTGTCTCTTAGCTTTAGTCTCCTTTCCCCTCAATGTCTTCCTCTCTCCTGATGTCTATAGGCCTACAACAGTAACAATGTATTAACTAAATCAGTGAGCCCATTCCTTCATGTCACCCAGGGAAAACCAAATAGAACTTAGCCCTGGCATTAACTGTACAATGTCCGATCCGCTTGTCATCTTGGGTCATTCAGAATTCATGATTTTCTGACTGACCATCGCCAGTAGGCTGGACTGTGATGGTTCGATTAAACGTCACAGCGAGCGTTCAAAACTCGTTTGCTGCGTGTAGTTTTGAAGATCCAGCATGCGGCAATCGGGCTGGTGCTAAAGCGGCGCGTCAGTACCAGCGCCAGGGATACTGCCGCCCCAGTCCATATGCGTACCAACGACTCGGGCGCGCTGCACCAGACTCCCTTCTGTTTGAAGAGCGAAAACGAGGAGGACTTTGCTTGGTGAACGAAAGGAAGGAGGAAAGCGAAGTGGCACTCTGATCTGCAACCGAGGAGGCTGGCAGGGAAACGTTGGAATGACTTTAGCCAGCCAGGCTTGACGCATAATCCCGCCCAGCCAAGCTGTTCGAGAGAGAGAGAGTCTTGCCTGCTTCAACTCATATCCTCACCAGATAATATTTACTAAGGACTGCTGTCTCATTCACACACTCTCATACCGGGAAAAGGCTATTTCTTTGACCCATTCCACTGCATTCCACTGCACAGCAGAGGAGGCACGTTTTGAAGACATTTTGATCATTTGAAACTACTTAGGTTATTTTCGTATTTTTTTAACGAGGCAAGACGGAGGCAACCACCACCCATTCTGTCGAGGTTAAATGCGCTAGAATTACTAAAGACACACATTTGTAAAGCACTGTCACATCATAGACTAAAACCTCCTATTTGAAGCGCACTAAGACGTGGACGGGACTTGACAATATCGCTATTTGATCATTCCGCTATATCTACCAGAGAGTTCGAGTCAAGATGACAGCCCTCACGCTGGTCTTGCGGTCCGCCTGCTGCTGAGGGTAACGTCCAGGATGTCTTTGAACGGTCTCAGGATCCAGAACCAACCGATTTATCAATGGAGGAGGAGAGTGACACCCGCAAGATCAACAACAGCTTCCTACGCGACCACAACTATGCTACTGAAGGTATGCAAAGGAAAACAAGCTAGGCTATTCGTCATCACATATTTACAATGTTCGATTTATTTCATAGAGAACACCGCTTGTTTTGACATAAACTGTACTGTAAAGAAGGCCGAGTATTCCGCATATCGGTTATGATGAAGGATTGATTTACAAATGGATTTACAAATGGTTTAATACTTTTTGTCGACATTATAGCGTCCCGACCCGGAACCTTATCGATCTTGCTTGGTGCCATGTAGCGAACGGATTGATTGTTGCTTCGGATGGAAGTCTGATCATTTTATGGAGGGTGGCGGTCTACTTGTCTGGCCTACTCCCTACCCACTGGGCACACACTGGTTGAATCAACGTTGTTTCCACGTCCTTTCAATGAAATTGAACCAACGTGGAATAGACGTTGAATTGACGTCTGTGCCCAGTGGGTAATCTCTCATGCTATGTGCTCGAATGTGCTCTGAATGGCACAGCCTTGAATGAGTCAGTAAATATACTGTGTGTGAGAGAGAGGGAGGAGTAGGAGAGGGGAGGGGGAAGAGAGAAGTGTGTGTATCTTTGAGGTTGGATCATTCTAGAAAGTCTGACTGGATTCAGCACCATGGACAGAGTACAGCCTCCTACAGCGCTGCATTAGCCCAGTGCCTTGCTGTGTCTGCCTCTCTCAGTCTGGCTAATTGATCAGGGTTAGTCCGGTGATTTACTGATATCATTAAGTCCCATCGTCAGACTGATCTAATTAACCATGTTAGCCCCAGTCACTGATCATGTCTATTGATTAACCAGGACTAACTGATGCTAATGTAATTGATGCTGTGAGACTAAACTGTTGGAACCAGTCTGATCGTGAGATAACTAACCATGTAAAGCAAAACAGAATAGTGAGCGCAGTCCTCTGTCTGGTTCTATGACGCTACTGTGAAGCCAGTATCTGTTCCCCAATAGGAGATTGATTGGTAGCCACCTCCCTAGGGACCCGTCTGGATAGCCAACCCCTCCACCTCCGGTTTCCCTGCATCTCCTGCATCAGAACCTCCCTAACAGAGTCTAACTAGATCAGCTTTCTCTGGTCACTTTTGCCTGCAGGGTGAGGACAGGACATGAGGCACAGAGGGATGCTCTCTCTCTCTCTCTCTCTCTCTCTCTCTCTCTCTCTCTCCTCTCTCTCTCTCTCTCTCTCCCTCTCTCTCTCTCTCTCTCTCTCTCTCTCTCTCTCTCTCTCTCTCTCTCTCTCTCTCTCTCTCTCTCTCTCTCTCTCTCTCTCTCTCTCTCTCTCTCTCTCTCTCTCTCTCTCTGTCACTCAATTAAATTCAAAGTGCTTTATTGGCATGGGAAGCATGTTTACATTGCCAAGGCAAGTGGAATAGACAAAAAGGAAATAAACAAGGGAAATAAACAGAAATTAACAGTAAACATTACACTCACAAAATGTTTACAAGAATAAAGCCATTTCAAATGTTATATTATTGGCTATGTACAGTGTTGTAACAATGTGCAAGTAGTTGAAGTATGAAAGGGAGAATAAATAGACAGATAAATATAGGCCATATTTACAATTGTTGTTTGTGCTCCACAGGTTGCCCTTTTCTTGTGGTAACAGGTCACAAATCTTGCTGCTGTGATGGCACACGGTGGTATTTCACCTAATAGATATGGGAGTTTATCAAGATTGGATTTGTTTTGAAATTCTTTGTGGGTCTGAGGGAAATATCTCTAAACCCTCTCTCTCTCTCTCTCTCTCTGGACAAACATGAAACCTCTCTATGGACCGACAGACAGAGCGAGGGTGGGTGGGGGTTAATCCAGGTGGTAAATACAGGGTGTATCTCCTCAGGCCCGTCTGTCTCGTCCGTCTGGGGAGCTCACGTGGAAGAGCCCTGTCTTTGTGTTTTTGTAACTTCAATTTACGGTAGATTGTCAAGCATAATAACTCATTATAGAGACTGTGTGTGTGTGTGTGTGTGTGTGTGTGTGTGTGTGTGTGTGTGTCTAAGGGTTTTACAGCAGTATTGTTCACAGTTTGCATCAGGAATCAGCCGGTGAGTGTCTATGTTCATTCTCCTCTCTGGCCTCTCACATCATAAATCCACTATACTATCCACACACACACACACACACACCACACACACACACACACACACACACACACACACACACACACACACACACACACACATGTCTTATTGTTGCTGCATTGTCCAGAAGGAAGCTGCGATAAAGCATTATGTTGGACGGAGTATACCATGTGTATCCTGTACATACGACGACTAATAAAATGTGAAACGTAGGTCCGAGCTGAGGTCAGATCAGCTGTTGGTAATAGTTCCCTCAGGCACTCACAGCTCATTTTAATGATGTAATGTTTGAATGATGTCACACGCTGACCTTTAGTTTGTACCAATCCCACGCCTCAGTGGGTTGTGTGTGTAGTGTCCAAGAGGTGTTCCCATAGGTACCCATGAGATCCCAATACCCATAATGACTTGCAGGAGGTCAAACTGAATGTGTTTTTGCTGAATGAGAGAAGAAGAAACATCCTATCATCAATCACTCTTTGTCACCATGTACTTAAAATGTCTCTGGAACATTCTACTAATACTGTTCTACTGCTTTTCAATGCATTGGATGGACTGCGAGATGGAATATATACTATATTCCTGCGTAATGGAGAAAAGATAGAAAGCCTAGGTTTTCATCTCATCACTCTGGGTTGGAAAGAAAGGCCTCTTGGGGTTGTGAAGACTGAGCAAAGGAGCCTGGGAAAATAATAAAATTAACATTCCAGTTTATTTGCATACAGCCGCATACAGATGACATGTTGCTAATAGTGATGTAACACTCCTGCTATATGTCTTCATATCACTTCAAACACACACACACACACACACACACACACACACACACACACCCAACCTCCCCTCACACACAAGCACACTCAGACGCACAAAAAACTTGAAATAATTAAAATGCAAGGAATGGAAGAACATATTGACAGCAGAATACATGTTGAAGCACATTATAATGATTCTGTTCCAAACCCAAGGTAGGAGTAGAAACATGTCTGCATCACAAATGGTACCTTATTCCCTATATTTCCCATGTGGCCCTGGTTAAAAGTAGTGCACTATATAGGGAAGGGCTACTCAACTATATTCTTATTGATTTAAAAAGAAAACTTTATTTAACTAGACAAGTCAGTTGACGGCAATGACGGCCTACCCCTGCCAAAGCTGGATGACGCTGCGCCAATTACGTGCCGCCCTATGGGACTCACGATCATGGCCGGTTGTAATACAGCCCAGGATCGAACCAGGGTCTGTAGTGAACTCTCTAGCACTGCGATGCAGTGCCTTAGATTGCTGAGTCACTTGGGAGCAGATGTATAAAAAAACAAGTAATTTCAGGGAGGGGTTGACATTTTCCACATGCGATTCTTTGTCAGAAGAACTGTATAAAAAGCAACACCCACCACACATCAATAAAGCACTTTTCTTAAATTGAAATTTTGCTAAAAGTAATTAGGAAAGAAGTGGGCGGGGCTCAACCATGGTGAGTCGAAGGCCAACCCAAAAAATCGATAATCATTGAAAAGGAAAAGGCACAACTCTCGCTCACCATCTAAAAATGTTTATTTAAACAACTTTTAAACGCTTCTTAAATGTCATTTTAAAATGATCTATAAACTAAGCATAATAATATATAATACAAAGACATGTAAAATCAGGCAATGCCAAATTCCAGTTTGAAGGAAGCATGCTTTGAATTCATTTCCCTTAGTCACTCCCTTCTAACGAGTCCTTGTGAGAATCGGCCAGGAAAACAGAAGGGTGGTAGGTAGTCCTGAGAGAGTTTCCCCACCATACCTTCTCTGCTGTGAAATCCGGTTTCTGACCTGGTCACGGGTGCACCACAGCCACGCTCAAGGTACTAAACGATATCATGACCTCCATCAATAAAAGACTGTACTGTAAAGTACTGTGCAGCCGTCTTCATCGACCTGGCCAAGGCTTTTGACTCTGTCAAACACCGTATTCTTATTAGCTGACTCAATAGTCTTGGTTTCTAAAATGATTTCCTTGCCTGGTTCACCAACTACTTCGCAGACAGAGTTCAGTGTGTCAAATCGGAGGGCCTGTTGTCCGGACCTCTGGCAGTCTCTATGGGGGTGCCACAGGGTTCAATTCTCGGGCCGACTCTTTTCTTTTTGTATATATCAACGATGTCCCTCTCGCTGCGTGTGATTCCCTGATCCACCTCTACGCAGACGACACCATTATGTATACATCGGGCCCTTCTTTGGACACTGTTAACTAACCTCCAAACGAGCTTCAATGCCATACAACACTCCTTCCGTGGCCTCCAATTGCTCTTAAACGCTAGTAAAACCAAATGCATGCTTTTCAACTGTTTGCTGCCCGCACCCGCACGCCCGACTAGCATCACCACCCTGGACGGTTCTGACCTAGAATATGTGGACAACTACAAATACCTAGGTGTCTGGCTAGACTGTAAACTCTCCTTCCAGAGTCATATCAAACATCTCCAATCCAAAATTACATCTAGAATCGGCTTTCTATTTCGCAACAGCTTCCAATACTCTACTCAGCAAACTGGATGCAGTCTATCACAGTGCCATCCATTTTGTTACCAAATCACCTTATACCACCCACCACCGCGACCTGTATGCTCTAGTCGGCTGACCCTTGATACATATTCATCGCCAGACCCACTAGCTCCAGGTTATCAATAAGTCTATGCTAGGTAAAGCTCCGCTCACTGGTCACGATAACAACACCCACCCGTAGCACGTGCTCCAGCAGGTATATCTCACTGGTCATCCCCAAAGCCAGCACCTACTTTGGCTGCCTTTCCTTCCAGTTCTCTGCTGCCAGTGACTGGAACAAATTGCAAAAATTGCTGAAGCTGGTGACTTACATTTCCCTCACCAACTTTAAACATCAGCTATCTGAGCAGCTAACCGATCGCTGCAGCTGTACATAGTCCATCTGGAATTAGCCCACCCAATCTACCTACCTCATCCCCGTATTGTTTTTATTTACTTTTCTGATCTTTTTTACACCAGTATCACTACTTGCACATTGTCATCTGCTCATCTATCTCTCCAGTGTTAATCTGCTAAATTGTAATTACTTTGCTACTATGGCCTATTTATTGCCTTACCTCCTCACCCCATTTGTACACATTGTATATAGACTTAATTTTTTTTCATTGTGTTATTGACAGTACGTTTGTTTATGTATAACTCTGTGTTGTTATTTGTGTCACACTGCTTTGCTTTATCTTGACCAGGTTGCAGTTGTAAATGAGAACTTGTTCTCAACTGGCCTAAATGGTTAAATAAAGGTACCTGTTCCTGAGAGTCATAGCTTTCACCAGACAGGAAAACAGATGGCAGGTACCTGTTCCTGAGAGTCATAGCTTTCACCAGACAGGAAAACAGATGGCAGGTACCTGTTCCTGAGAGTCATAGCTTTCACCAGACAGGAAAACAGATGGCAGGTACCTGTTCCTGAGAGTCATAGCTTTCACCAGACAGGAAAACAGATGGCAGGTACCTGTTCCTGAGAGTCATAGCTTTCACCAGACAGGAAAACAGATGGCAGGTACCTGTTCCTGAGAGTCATAGCTTTCATCAGACAGGAAAACAGATGGCAGGTACCTGTTCCTGAGAGTCGTAGCTTTTTTGCAGATATTTTGTTAATGTTCAGAATTGATCAGGGGGCCTGTCTAAATTAATAAACGACCCGGGTCTGTCCCGCGGGCCACCAGTTGAATAGCCTTGATATAGGAAAACAGATGGCATTTCCTGGAGTCAGTTTCAAGACAGGAAAACCATTTTCCCTGAGACCAGATGATGTTCCTGAGGGAGCTGTACAGGAAAACAATGGCTACAGGATTGAGATATTTTGTATTTTTGTCCCTTTAAATTTAGCCATCAGAACAATGAATAGCCTTGAAAATCCATTTGGGTAAACTGACCATTTCCCTGAGACCAGGATGCAGGGAGCTGTAGGATTCAACTACAGGATTGACATAATCTACAGTGGGGCAAAACAGTATTTAGTCAGCCACCAATTGTGCAAGTTCTCCCACTTAAAAAGATGAGGCCTGTAATTTATCATAGGTACACTTCAACTATGACAGATAAAATGAGAAAAAAAATCCAGAAAATCACATTGTAGGGTTTTTTTATGAATTTATTTGCAAATTATGGTGGAAAATAAGTCACCTTAATAATTTGGTCACCTTCAAACAAGCAAGATTTCTGGCTCTCACAGACCTGTAACTTCCTGTTTAAGAGGTTCATCTGTCCTCCACTTATCAGTATAAAAGACACCTGTCCACAACCTCAAACAGTCACACTCCAAACTCCACTATGGCCAAGACCAAAGAGCTGTCATAGGACACCAGAAACAAAATTGTAGACCTGCACCAGGCTGGGAAGATTGAATCTGCAATAGGTAAGCAGCTTGGTTTGAAGAAATCAACTGTGGGAGCAAATATTAGGAAATGGAAGACATACAAGACCACTGATAAACTACCTCGATCTGGGGCTCCACGCAAGATCTCACCCCGTGGGGTCAAAATGATCACAAGAACGGTGAGCAAAAATCCCAGAACCACACGGGGGGACCTAGTGAATGACCTGCAGAGAGCTGGGACCAAAGTAACAAAGCCTACCATCAGTAACACACTACACCGCCAGGGACTCAAATCCTGCAGTGCCAGACGTTGGTGCTTAAGCCAGTACATGTCCAGGCCCGTCTGAAGTTTGCTAGAGAGCATTTGGATGATCCAGAAGAAGATTGGGAGAATGTCATATGGTCAGATGAAACCAAAATATAACTTTTTGGTAAAAACTCAAATCGTGTTTGGAGGACAAAGAATGCTGAGTTGCATCCAAAAAACACCATACCTACTATGAAGCATGGGGGTGGAAACATCATGCTTTGAGGCTGTTTTTCTGCAAAGGGACCAGGACGACTGATCCGTGTAAAGGAAAGAATGAATGGGGCCATGTATCGTGAGATTTTGAGTGAAAACCTCCTTCCATCAGCAAGGGCATTGAAGATGAAACGTGCCTGGGTCTTTCAGCATGACAATAATCCCATAGACACCGCCCGGGCAACGAAGGAGTGGCTTCGTAAGAAGCATTTCAAGGTCCTGGAGTGGCCTAGCCAGTCTCCAGATCTCAACCCCATAGAAAATCTTTGGAGGGAGTTGAAAGTCCGTGTTGCCCAGCAACAGCCCCCAAACATCACTGCTCTAGAGGAGATCTGCATGGAGGA
>NC_088401.1:77256425-77268925 GCF_034236695.1 Oncorhynchus nerka | reverse complement strand
TTCCTCTTGCTCAGGGAAGAGCGGGGGCTGATGACCTAGGGAACACTCAAAGGGCGAGAGGCCAGTGGCAGAGCAAGGAAGGGTGTTGCGGGCGTATTTAACCCACACGTGATGTCGTTGAGGCCCCGGTAGTCGATGCACGGGTGCAGGGCTTTGTCCTTCTTCTCCACCAGAAAGAACCCTGTGCCGTTGGGGGAGACAGAAGGACGGATGAATCCTGCAGCTAGGGAGTCCTCAATGCAGGTCTTCATAGCCTTGGTCTCCGGACCCGACAGAGAGTACAGTCGCCCCGGGGCGGCGTGGTGCCTAGGAGAAGGTCAATCCCGCAGTCATAGGGTCGGTGCGGCAGAAGCGAAGTGGCCTGCGCCTTACTCAACACCCCCTGGAGGTCCTGGGCAAATTCCGAGCCCCCAGGAAGACATCCCTGGGCAGGCTGCAATGACTTCAGGCAATGAGCGTGGCAGAACGGGATCCAGCCCATGATGGCACCAGCAGACCAGTCAATAAGGGGATTGCATCACTGGAGCCAAGAGCATCCCAATGCCACAGGAACCTGAGGAGACATAGTGAGCAGGAATTGGATCGTCTTGCTGTGGTTCCATGACACACATAGGTTGATGGGGGTGGTATTGTGGGTGAACCGGCCTGTAGAGCACCCGTCCAACCTCCATGAGAATGGAGAGTGGCTGAGTGGGGATGCCCAGCTCGGACACCAGGGTAGTATCCATAAACCTCTCATCGGCCCCAGAGTTGATGAGTACCCGGAGAGATTTTGACTGGTTCCCCCACAGCAAATGTTATGAAAAGGGGTGTGAGTAAGGGGATAGGAAAAGTTATCTGTTTGGCCCACCAGTGTACTCGCTCCTACCGGTGAGCTTGGTGTATTAGTGGACAGGAGGAGACAAAATTACATGTAGTCCCGCAGTACAGGCAACTCTTAGGGTGAAGCCTGTGTAGCAGTTCGGCTGGAGACAGCCTAGCTCTGCCTAGTTGCATTGGCTTGGGAAGAGGTGAATCGGGAGACTTCGGAGACTCTCTGGGGAACTCGGATAGCCTCAGGTTCTCTTGGCAACAGAGCTGTCTGGGACTTCCGGGATTCCTCAAAGGCGAGGTGGAATCCTTAGGTGGGCGAGTGAAGTCAAATCTCCTTCCCTTCCTTCATTACCGTCGTCGCCCATCGATCCGAATGGTCAAGGCGATGAGCGAGTCGAGATCCGTCAGTAGTTCCCGGGCTGCAAGCTCATCCTTTACTTCCTCATATACTCTGTGCAGGAACATGTCGAACAGAGCTTCCGGGTTCCAGTCACTCTCAGCTGCCAACGTGCGGAAATCTACCGCGTAGTCTGCCACACTGCGGGAGTCTTGGCAAAGCTGGTGAAACTTCCTGGCAGCCTCTCTCTCAGACAATGGAGCCTCTAAAACTTTCTTTACCTCCGCCACAAACTCCTCCAGACTGAAGCATACGGCCCACTTTTGTTCCCGTACTGCGGTCGCCCAGGCAAGAGCCCTCCCGGACATCAGCGTGATGAGGTACGCTATCTTAGAGCGGTCCGAGGGGAAGGAGGAGGGCTGCAGCTCGATGATGAGGGAACACTGAGCGAGAAACGCCCGAGAGGTGCCCGACTCTCCTTTGAAGCGTTCCGGGGGAGGTAAACTGGGTTCCCGGGAAACCGGGGTGGCCGGGGAGGCGGCGCTGCTAACAACCGGGATACTGAGGGGCTGGGAGGTTACCGTCGTGGTAGGCAACCTAACAAACAACTCCAGCAATGTGTTCAACGCTCGGTCATGGCGTTCAGCCAAGGTCTGGAACCCTTCCATAAGACTACGAAGCAACTCCTCATGCCTTCCAATGGTGGCTCCTTGGGAGGAGATGGCGTTGCGGAGCTGGTCTGAGTCTGCTGGGTCAGTCATGGCCAGTTCGTATTATCACTTTTCAGGGAAGACCCAGATGCAGACAGTGTTGAAGTAACACATTTCTTTTTACTAGAACAGGGGGCAAAATGACGGGTCAAGGGCAGGCAGAGGTCAGTAATCCAGATCAGAGTCCAAAAGGTACAGAACTGCAGGCAGTCTCAGGGTCAGGGCAGGCAGAGGTCAGTAATCCAGATCAGAGTCCAAAAGGTACAGAACGGCAGGCAGTCTCAGGGTCAGGGCAGGCAGAGGTCAGTAATCCAGATCAGAGTCCAAAAGGTACAGAACTGCAGGCAGTCTCAGGGTCAGGGCAGGCAGAGGTCAGTAATCCAGATCAGTCCAAAAGGTACAGAACGGCAGTCAGGCTCAGGGTCAGGGCAGGCAGAGGTCAGTAATCCAGATCAGTCCAAAAGGTACAGAACGGCAGGCAGTCTCAGGGTCAGGGCAGGCAGAGGTCAGTAATCCAGATCAGAGTCCAAAAGGTACAGAACTGCAGGCAGTCTCAGGGTCAGGGCAGGCAGAGGTCGGTAATCCAGATCAGAGTCCAAAAGGTACAGAACTGCAGGCAGTCTCAGGGCAGGTAGAATGGTCAAAACCGGGAAAACTAGAAAACAGGAACTAGAAACAGACAGGAGCAATGGGAAAAATGCTGGTAGGCTTGACAAACAAAATGAACTGGCAACAGACAAACAAAGAACACAAGTATAATACACTGGGGATAATTGGGAAGATGGGCGACACCTGGAGGGGGGTGGAGACAAGCACAAAGACAGGTGAAACAGATCAGGATGTGACACATGACAAATGTTTTAGCTGGTGTATAAGGCTGTTTTAGCAGACAATTTTAGCTGGAGTTCGTGTCAATTTCACCTAGTCTCTGTTTGTTCAGTCACACATAGATTATCTTACTAGGTCGCCCCACTACCGACGTTCTCCTCTGATGACCCCAGACTTCAGTGTGTTCTCAGGATTATATCTCTGCCCTTCCTGACTGGTGGTCCTGTCTCTGTGTTTGGGGGCTACTGCTGTCTCTGTGTCTGGGGGCTACTGCTGTCTCTGTGTTATTGCCAGCGATTGATGTTTGCCATCAGAGTGAATCTGTCTGATGTCTCTCACTGACCTCTGACCCTGGCTGTGTCACACCTGACTGACTACAGGATTTATAGACCTTATTCACTTATTGTCTGTGTCCCAACGGCACCCAATTCCTTATATAGCGCACTATGTCTGGCCTTATGGGCCATGGTGAAAAGTAGTGTCCTACTTTTGACTGAAATGACCAAAATGTCTGCAATAAACCTGCGGACGTAGTCACATATGTTGGAGTCATCTTTTATAAAGAGACCAAGAGGAAACACAAAGGAATGACAGTACACCATGGCATCATGTGATTCTCTGATTGGAAAGGCTTCGGTTTTAAGGTCATTTGTATTGAGATCATTTTGAGAGGAGCTCCATCAAGATTCTGTCTGGTGTCTACATGGTCTCTGCTTCAGTGGTTCTGTTCATTCACAGAGATGATTGAAGGAGGACGTGTCGGAGTGTAAACTCGTTAAAAAGACTCCATCAATAACTGTTACCCCTCACTGGCTTAATATGTTAATGATGAGAGAGGAGAGAGAGAGGAGAGAGAGAGAGAGAGAGAGAGAGGGGGGAGAGAGAGAGAGAGGGAGAAGAGAGAGAGAGAGAGAGAGAGAGAGAGAGAGAGAGAGAGAGGAGAGAGAGAGAGAGAGAGAGAGAGGAGAGAGAGAGAGATGGCAAATGAGAGATTGTGAAAGAGGGGGAGAGGGGAGAGATGGTGAAGGGGAGAGATGGAGAGGGGAGAGATGGTGAAGGGGAGAGGGGAGAGATGGAGAGGGGAGAGATGGAGAGGGAGAGATGGTGAAGGGGAGAGATGGTGAAGGGGAGAGGGGGAGAGATGGTGAAGGGGAGAGGGGGAGAGATGGAGAAGGGGAGAGGGGAGAGATGGTGAAGGAGAGAGATGGAGAGGGGAGAGTTGGTGAATGGGGAGAGGGGAGAGATGGAGAGGGGAGAGATGGTGAAGGGGGAGATGGAGAGGGAAAGATGGTGAAGGGGAGAGGGGGAGAGATGGTGAAGGGGAGGGGGGGTGAGATGGTGAAGGGGAGGGGAGAGATGGTGAAGGGGAGAGGGGGAGAGATGGTGAATGGGGAGAGGGGAGAGATGGAGAGGGGAGAGATGGTGAAGGGGGAGATGGAGAGGGAAAGATGGTGAAGGGGAGAAGGGAGATGGTGAAGGGGAGAGGGGGAGAGATGGTGAAGGGGAGAGGGGGAGAGATGGTGAAGGGGAGAGGGGGAGAGATGGTGAAGGGGAGAGCGGGAGAAAATAATAGAAAAATAAAAACACAAGGAATAAATACACAACTTGGCTATATACAGGGAGTACCAGTACTGAGTTGATGATAACTTGGCTATATACAGGGAGTACCAGTACTGAGTCAATGATAACTTGGCTATATACAGGGAGTACCAGTACTGAATCAATGATAACTTGGCTATATACAGGGAGTACCAGTACTGAGTTGATGATAACTTGGCTATATACAGGGAGTACCAGTACTGAGTCAATGATAACTTGGCTATATACAGGGAGTACCAGTACTGAGTTGATGATAACTTGGCTATATACAGGGAGTACCAGTACTGAGTCAATGATAACTTGGCTATATACAGGGAGTACCAGTACAGAATCAATGATAACTTGGCTATATACAGGGAGTACCAGTACTGAATCAATGATAACTTGGCTCTATACAGGGAGTACCAGTACTGAGTTGATGATAACTTGGCTATATACAGGGAGTACCAGTACTGAATCAATGATAACTTGGCTATATACAGGGAGTACCAGTACTGGGTTGATGATAACTTGGCTATATACAGGGAGTACCAGTACTGAGTTGATGATAACTTGGCTATATACATGGAGTACCAGTACTGAGTTGATGATAACTTGGCTATATACAGGGAGTACCAGTACTGAGTTGATGATAACTTGGCTATATACAGGGAGTACCAGTACTGAATCAATGATAACTTGGCTATATACAGGGAGTACCAGTACAGAATCAATGATAACTTGGCTATATACAGGGAGTACCCGTACTGAGTTGATGATAACTTGGCTATATACAGGGAGTACCAGTACTGAATCAATGATAACTTGGCTATATACAGGGAGTACCAGTACTGGGTTGATGATAACGTGGCTATATACAGGGAGTCCCAGTACTGAGTTGATGATAACTTGGCTATATACAGGGAGTACCAGTACTGAGTCAATGATAACTTGGATATATACAGGGAGTACCAGTACTGAGTTGATGATAACTTGGCTATATACAGGGAGTACCAGTACTGAGTTGATGATAACTTGGCTATATACAGGGAGTACCAGTACTGAGTTGATGATAACTTGGCTATATACAGGGAGTACCAGTACTGAATCAATGATAACTTGGCTATATACAGGGAGTACCAGTACTGAATCAATGATAACTTGGCTATATACAGGGAGTACCAGTACTGAGTTGATGATAACTTGGCTATATACAGGGAGTACCAGTACTGAGTCAATGATAACTTGGCTATATACAGGGAGTACCAGTACTGAATCAATGATAACTTGGCTATATACAGGGAGTACCAGTACTGAGGTTATGATAACAGTACTGAGTTGATGATAACAGGAGTACAGGGAGTACCAGTACTGAATCAATGATAACTTGGATATATACAGGGAGTAACAGTACTGAGTTGATGATAACTTGGCTATATACAGGGAGTACCAGTACTGAATCAATGATAACTTGGCTATATACAGGGAGTACCAGTACTGCGTTGATGATAACTTGGCTATATACAGGGAGTACCAGTACTGAGTTGATGATAACTTGGCTATATACAGGAGTACCAGTACTGAATCAATGATAACTGTACTGAATTGATGATAACTTGGCTATATACAGGAGTACCAGTACTGAGTTGATGATAACTTGGCTATATACAGGAGTACCAGTACTGAGTTGATGATAACTATATACAGGCCAGTATATACAGGGAGTACCAGTACTGAGTTGATGATAACTTGGCTATATACAGGGAGTACCAGTACTGAATCAATGATAACTTGGCTACTATACAGGGAGTACCAGTATGAGTTGAATAACTTGGCTATATACAGGGAGTACCAGTACTGAATCAATGATAACTTGGCTATATACAGGGAGTACCAGTACTGAGTTGATGATAACTTGGCTATATACAGGGAGTACCAGTACTGAGTTGATCAATGATAACTTGGCTATATACAGGAGTACCAGTACTGAATCAATGATAACTTGGCTATATACAGGGAGTACCAGTACTGAGTACTGAGTTGAATCAATGATAACTTGGATATATACAGGGAGTAACAGTACTTGGCTATATACAGGGAGTACCAGTACTGAATCAATGATAACTTGGCTATATACAGGGAGTACCAGTACTGAATTGATGATAACTTGGCTATATACAGGGAGTACCAGTACTGAATCAATGATGACTTGGCTATATACAGGGAGGAGTACCAGTACTGAGTTGATGATAACTTGGCTATATACAGGAGTACCAGTACCAGTACTGAATCAATGATAACTTGGCTATATACAGGAGTACCAGTACTGAATCAATTGGCTATATACAGGGAGTACCCGTACTGAGTTGATGATAACTTGTATATACAGGGAGTACCAGTAAGTTGATGATAACTTGGCTATATACAGGAGTACCAGTACTGAGTTGATAAACAGTCTATATACAGGAGTACCAGTACTGAATCAATGATAACTTGGCTATATACAGGAGTACCAGTACTGAGTTGATGATAACTTGGCTATATACAGGGAGTACCAGTACTGAATCAATGATAACTTGGCTATATACAGGGAGTACCAGTACTGAATCAATGATAACTTGGCTATATACAGGGAGTACCAGTACTGAGTTGATGATAACTTGGCTATATACAGGGAGTACCAGTACTGAGTCAATGATAACTTGGCTATATACAGGGAGTACCAGTACTGAATCAATGATAACTTGGCTATATACAGGGAGTACCAGTACTGAGGTTATGATAACTTGGCTATATACAGGGAGTACCAGTACTGAATCAATGATAACTTGGATATATACAGGGAGTAACAGTACTGAGTTGATGATAACTTGGCTATATACAGGGAGTACCAGTACTGAATCAATGATAACTTGGCTTATCAGGAGTACCAGTACTGAGTTGATGATAACTTGGCTATATACAGGGAGTACCAGTACTGAATCAATGATGACTTGGCTATATACAGGGAGTACCAGTACTGAATCAATGATGACTTGGCTATATACAGGGAGTACCAGTACTGCGTTGATGATAACTTTGCTATATACAGGGAGTACCAGTACTGCGTTGATGATAACTTGGCTATATACAGGGAGTACCAGTACTGAGTTGATGATAACTTGGCTATATACAGGGAGTACCAGTACTGAATCAATGATAACTTGGCTATATACAGGGAGTACCAGTACTGAATCAATGATAACTTGGCTATATACAGGGAGTACCTGTACTGAGTTGATGATAACTTGGCTATATACAGGGAACCAGTACTGAGTTGATGATAACTTGGCTATATACAGGAGTACCAGTACTGAATCAATGATAACTTGGCTCTATACAGGAGTACCAGTACTGAGTTGATGATAACTCTATATACAGGAGTACCAGTACTGAATCAATGATGACTTGGCTATATACAGGGAGTACCAGTACTGAGTTGATGATAACTTGGCTATATACAGGGAGTACCAGTACTGAATCAATGATAACTTGGCTATATACAGGGAGTACCAGTACTGAATCAATGATAACTTGGCTATATACAGGGAGTACCAGTACTGAATCAATGATAACTTGGCTATATACAGGGAGTACCAGTACTGAGTCAATGATAACTTGGCTATATACAGGGAGTACCAGTACTGAATCAATGATAACTTGGCTATATACGGGGAGTACCAGTACTGAATCAATGATGACTTGGCTATATACAGGGAGTACCAGTACTGAGTTGATGATAACTTGGCTATATACAGGGAGTACCAGTACTGAATCAATGATAACTTGGCTATATACAGGGAGTACCAGTACTGAGTTGATGAGGTAATTGAGGTCGATATGTATTTATAGGTAGGGATAAAATGGCTTTGATACAGGATAGACAATAAACAGTATAGTGGTCCTGGATGGCAGGAAGCCTCGGTCCCAGTGTCCATTTCTTTCTATCCAGCCATTAAAATGAGCCCGCCCTCCTATAGCTCCTCTTACCAGCCTCCTCTGGCGTGTACAAGTACAGCTAACTACAGCTCTCTCTTCCCTCTCAGTGTTTGTATTTGTTTCGTTAGAGCTGTTGGGAACAAACCAGATGGATGTTGAGAGACGTATCCATCTCTAGGTGGTTTAGATGCAGAGCTGTTGTCTCTTCTGAAGCCAGGCAGATCAGATGCATGTGTTTCAGGAGGAGAGGAGGAGGAATCTCAAAGGTAGTCATCTGTCTGTGTTACAGTCTAGAAACCCGAAAAGCTTGTTTTGGATGCTTGATGTGAGAGATGTATTGGTTTTAGCTATTTTCAGTGGCTGAGGAGACAAATGCACTGGACTGGTGTCTATAGAATTGGCTGTGTGCATCAGTTGAATTCTGTCGTAAAGTAGTGTCCTTAAAATGTGTCTGTGGATGGAAGATGTCTGGTTTGATGTACTAATAACTTGAGAACGTCTAGGTCCTTTAGGGACTATTTCCCCACTGTGGCTCCTGTGGGGGAAAGGAGCTGCATAATTCACAGAGGAAACTAATCGCATTGATAGTGTGATCATAGAGTGCTTTAAATCTGCTACTGAACTGATGAGTTACTGATTGTGTGAGGATCATTAAGTTAATTACCTGGCTGATTGCCAGACTATTTTAGTCTGATGATTGGGATGAATTAGATGAAATAACACAATCAGCTTCAGACCGGTTTCAGGCAATTGTTTAACCCACATCTTTTACCCATATTCCTCCTTTTATCTGGGTCACCAGGGCAACCCTTTGTTTCCTAGATATTCTGCTTATTAAAGAAGTTGAGCTATAAGCTATAAGGCAAGCTGAAGCTTTCAGCTTTCATTTAAGTTATGGAAAATGGAAAATGGGTGAACATGAGTTTTCACAACAAGAAAAAAATATCTTAAGATGTATCAAATGTTCTCACCGGTTGTGTCTCTGTGTCTCTGTGTCTCTGTGTCTCCGTGTCTCTCTGTCTCTCTGTCTCTCTGTCTCTGTGTCTCTGTGTCTCTCTGTCTCTCTGTCTCTGTGTCTCTGTGTCTCTGTGTCTCTGTGTCTCTATGTCTCTGTGTCTCTGTGTCTCTATGTCTCTATGTCTCTGTGTCTCTATGTCTCTATGTCTCTGTGTCTCTCTGTCTCTGTGTCTCTGTGTCTCTATGTCTCTGTGTCTCTCTGTCTCCGTGTCTCTCTGTCTCTGTGTCTCTCTGTCTCTGTGTCTCTGTGTCTCTGTGTCTCTGTGTCTCTATGTCTCTGTGTCTCTGTGTCTCTCTGTCTCTGTGTCTCTGTGTCTCTCTGTCTCTGTGTCTCTGTGTCTCTATGTCTCTGTGTCTTTATGTCTCTGTGTCTCTATGTCTCTATGTCTCTGTGTCTCTCTGTCTCTGTGTCTCTGTGTCTCTATGTCTCTGTGTCTCTCTGTCTCTGTGTCTCTCTGTCTCTGTGTCTCTCTGTCTCTGTGTCTCTGTGTCTCTGTGTCTCTGTGTCTCTGTGTCTCTGTGTCTCTCTGTGTCTCTGTGTCTCTGTGTCTCTGTGTCTCCGTGTCTCCGTGTCTCTCTGTCTCTGTGTCTCTCTGTCTCTGTGTCTCTGTCTCTGTGTCTCTGTGTCTTCTGTGTCTCTGTGTCTCTATGTCTCTGTGTCTCTGTGTCTCTGTGTCTCTGTGTCTCTGTGTTTCTGTGTCTCTCTGTGTCTCCGTGTCTCTGTCTCTCTGTCTCTGTGTCTCTGTGTCTCTCTGTCTCTGTGTCTCTGTGCCTCTGTGTCTCTGTGTCTCTGTGCTGTTTACTGTAATCTCTGTGTGAAAATATACACTACTACCGGTCACTTAGAAATGTCCTTGTTTTTGAAAGAAAAACTATTTTGTCTATTAAAATAATGTCAAATTGATCAGAAATACAGTGTAGACATTGTTCATGTTGTAAATGCCTATTGTAGCTGGAAACGGCTGATTTTTATGGAATATCTACATAGGTGTACAGAGGCCCATTATCAGCAACCATCACTCCTGTGTTCCAATGGCACGTTGTGTAAGCTAATTCAAGTTTATCATTTTAAAAGGCTAATTGATCATTAGAAAACCCTCTTACAATTATGTTAGCAAAGCTGAAAACTGTTGTCCTAATTAAAGAAGCAATAAAACTGGTCTTTTTTAGACGAGATGAGTATCTGGACCATCAGCAGTTGTGGGTTCGATTACAGGCTCAAAATGGCCAGGAACAAAGACTTTTCTTCTGAAACTGGTCAGTCTATTCTTGTTCTGAGTAATGAAGGCTATTCTATGCGAGAAATTACCAAGAAACTGAAGATCTCGTACAACGCTATGTACTACTCCCTTCACAGAACAGCGCAAACTGGGTCTAACCAGAATAGAAACAGGAGTGGGAGGCCCCGGTGCACAACTTTGAGAAACAGATGCCTCACAAGTTCTCAACTGGTAGCTTCATTAAATAGTACCCGCACTATTTAACGAAGCTGCCAGTTGAGGACTTGTGCGGCATCTGTTAGTACACAGCGTTGTACGAGATCTTCAGTTTCTTGGCAATTTCTCACATGGAATAGCCTTCCTTTCTCAGAACAAGAATAGACTGACAAGTTTCAGAAGAAAGGCCTTTGTGATCAAACCCACAAATGCTGATGCTTCAGATACTCAACTAGTCTAATGAAGGACAGTTGTATTGCTTCTTTAAACAGGACAACAGTTTTCAGCTGTGCTAACATAATTTCAAAAGGGTTTTCTAATGATCAATTAGTCTTTTAAAATGATAAACTTGGATTAGCTAACACAACGTGCCATTGGAACACAGAAGTGATGGTTGCTGATAATGGGCCTCTGTACGCCTAAGTATATATTCCATTAAAAATCATCAGTTTACAGCTACAATATTCATTTACAACATTAACAATGTCTACACTTTATTTCTGATCAATTTGACGTTATTTTAATGGACAAAATATGTGCTTTTCTTTCAAAAACAAGAACATTTCTAAGTGACCCCAAACTTTTGAATGGTAGTGTATCTGTGTTACATTATCCCTGTGGTACATTATCCATCTGTTGCATTATCACTGTGGTACATTATCCATCTGTTGCATTATCACTGTGGTACATTATCACTGTGTTAGGTTATCCCGGTGGTACATTATCCCTCTGTTAAATTATCCCGGTGGGCAATTATTAATGGGTTGCAGTATCCTTGTGATACATTATCCCTGTTGGACATTAGCCCCGTGTTACATTATCCCCATTGTACATTATCCATGTGTTGCATTATCCGTGTGGTACATTATCTGTGTGGTACATTACCCACGTCGTACATCATCCACGTGGTACATTATCCATGTGGTATATTATACACATGGTACATTATCTGTGTGGTCATTATCCGTGTGGTACATTATCCCTGTGGTATATTATCCATGTGGTACATTACCCATGTGGTACATTATCCATGTGGTATATTATCCATGTGGTACATTATCCATGTGATATATTATCCCTGTGGTACATTATCCATGAGGTACATTTTCCCTGTGTTGCTTTGTCCCTGTAGTACATTATGCCTGTGGTACATTATCCATGTGGTACATTATCTCTGTATTGCTTTGTACCTGTGGTACACTATCCCTGTGTCTCTGTGTTTTGTTTTAGCTGACATCATCTCCACGGTGGAGTTTAACCCTTCGGGGGAGCTGCTGGCCACAGGGGACAAAGGAGGAAGAGTGGTGGTCTTCCAGAGAGAGCAGGAGGTATGAAACTCTCTCTCTCTCTCTCTCTCTCTCTCTCTCTCTCTCTCTCTCTCTCTCTCCTCCCCCTCTCTACCTCTATAGCTCTATCCCTCCCCTCATCTCTATCTCCCACCTCTCTCTCCCTTCTACCTCTCCCCAGAGAGTATAAAATGTCTGTAGTACCGTAATGCTACAGCCTAACCTGTGTTTCTCTCCCCCTCTCTCTTCTGCCCTTCTCTCTCCTCCCAAATTAATAGTCAGCTCCAGTAGCAGGGGGAGTATATTGTTTACCATACCTTCCAACCACCCTGAATGTTTCTCTCTCTCTCTTCCCACTCACCCCCCCCAGACTAAAAGCGAGCCCCAGAGGCGAGGGGAGTATAATGTGTACAGTACGTTCCAGAGTCATGATCCAGAGTTTGACTACCTGAAGAGTCTGGAGATCGAGGAGAAGATCAACAAGATCAGATGGCTGCCACAGCAGAACGCTGCCTAC
>NC_088401.1:77241425-77251425 GCF_034236695.1 Oncorhynchus nerka | reverse complement strand
CTGTCACCACTGATAAATCCACCATAATTGAGAATTTCAATAAGCATTTTTCTACGGCTGGCCATGCTTTCCACCTGGCAACTCCTACCCCGGTCAACAGCACTGCACCCCCAACAGCAACTCGCCCAAGCCTTCCCCATTTCTCCTTCTCCCAAATCCATTCAGCTGAAGTTCTGAAAGAGCTGAAAAATCTGGACCCCTACAAATCAGCCGGGCTAGACAATCTGGACCCTTTCTTTCTAAAATTATCTGCCGAAATTGTTGCCACCCCTATTACTAGCCTGTTCAACCTCTCTTTCGTGTCATCTGAGATTCCCAAAGATTGGAAAGCAGCTGCGGTCATCCCCCTCTTCAAAGGGGGGACACTCTTGACCCAAACTGCTACAGACCTATATCTATCCTACCATGCCTTTCTAAGGTCTTCGAAAGCCAAGTCAACAAACAGATTACCGACCATTTCGAATCTCACCATACCTTCTCTGCTATGCAATCTGGTTTCAGAGCTGGTCATGGGTGCACCTCAGCCACGCTCAAGGTCCTAAACGATATCTTAACCGCCATCGATAAGAAACATTACTGTGCAGCCGTATTCATTGATCTGGCCAAGGCTTTCGACTCTGTCAACCACCACATCCTTATCGGCAGACTCGACAGCCTTGGTTTCTCAAATGATTGCCTCGCCTGGTTCACCAACTACTTCTCTGATAGAGTTCAGTGTGTCAAATCGGAGGGTCTGCTGTCCGGACCTCTGGCAGTCTCTATGGGGGTGCCACAGGGTTCAATTCTTGGACCGACTCTCTTCTCTGTATACATCAATGATGTTGCTCTTGCTGCTGGTGAGTCTCTGATCCACCTCTACGCAGACGACACCATTCTGTATACTTCCGGCCCTTCTTTGGACACTGTGTTAACAACCCTCCAGGCAAGCTTCAATGCCATACAACTCTCCTTCCGTGGCCTCCAATTGCTCTTAAATACAAGTAAAACTAAATGCATGCTCTTCAACCGATCGCTACCTGCACCTACCCGCCTGTCCAACATCACTACTCTGGACGGCTCTGACTTAGAATACGTGGACAACTACAAATACTTAGGTGTCTGGTTAGACTGTAAACTCTCCTTCCAGACCCATATCAAACATCTCCAATCCAAAGTTAAATCTAGAATTGGCTTCCTATTTCGCAACAAAGCATCCTTCACTCATGCTGCCAAACATACCCTTGTAAAATTGACCATCCTACCAATCCTCGACTTTGGCGATGTCATTTACAAAATAGCCTCCAATACCCTACTCAACAAATTGGATGCAGTCTATCACAGTGCTATCCGTTTTGTCACCAAAGCCCCATATACTACCCACCATTGCGACCTGTACGCTCTCGTTGGCTGGCCCTCGCTTCATACTCGTCGCCAAACCCACTGGCTCCATGTCATCTACAAGACCCTGCTAGGTAAAGTCCCCCTTATCTCAGCTCGCTGGTCACCATAGCATCTCCCACCTGTAGCACACGCTCCAGCAGGTATATCTCTCTAGTCACCCCCAAAACCAATTCTTTCTTTGGCCGCCTCTCCTTCCAGTTCTCTGCTGCCAATGACTGGAACGAACTACAAAAATCTCTTAAATTGGAAACACTTATCTCCCTCACTAGCTTTAAACACCAACTGTCAGAGCATCTTACAGATTACTGCACCTGTACATAGCCCACCTATAATTTAGCCCAAACAACTACCTCTTTCCTAACTGTATTTAATTTATTTATTTATTTTGCTCCTTTGCACCCCATTATTTTTATTTCTACTTTGCACATTCTTCCATTGCAATACTACCATTCCAGTGTTTTACTTGCTATATTGTATTTACTTTGCCACCATGGCCTTTTTTGCCTTTACCTCCCTTCTCACCTAATTTGCTCACATTGTATATAGACTTTTAAAAAAAAATAAAAATTTTTTTAATTTTTTATATTTTTACTGTATTATTGACTGTATGTTTGTTTTACTCCATGTGTAACTCTGTGTCGTTGTATGTGTCGAACTGCTTTGCTTTATCTTGGCCAGGTCGCAATTGTAAATGAGAACTTGTTCTCAACTTGCTTACCTGGTTAAATAAAGGTGAAATAAATAAATAAATAAAAACACTTTGAAATTTTGACTGTGAGAGCTGGTTGGAGAACACACACAGAATAATAAGATGTAAATATCTAATATCTAATATCTAAATATCAAATTTTTCTCAGGGTTCCAAATAGGAAATGTTGTTTGATATCACTGACATGAATACTTTATGAATGAGGAATATACTGTATAAAGCAAATGGTTATAATCCAGTCTTCCGGTAATATACAGTATTGCTCTCCCGTGTAAACCGATTGAATTTTGGCTATTCCAAATGGCACATTGCCAGGTGTATTTCTCATGGTACATTCGGTCCTTATCACTGAGAGAAGAATCCGTTTTTCAACACTGGTATATAGAATCACTCAGACTGCTCTCATATGTGCCATCAGCACTGAACGATGAGTCCCTGTCACCATCAAACACACACACCCACAGAGAGAGAGGGAGGGAGATAGGGAGATAGGGAGACAGGGAGAGGGAGACAGGGAGAGAGGGAGAGAGTGAGAGAGGGAGACAGGGAGAGAGGGAGACAGGGAGATGGGGAGATAGGGAGACAGGGAGATAGGTACACAGGGAGAGAGGGAGACAGGAAGATAGGGAGACAGGGAGAGGGGGGGACAGAGAGAGAGATAGACAGGGAGATAGGGAGACAGAGAGAGAGGGAGACAGGGAGACAGGGAGAGAGGGAGAGAGGGAGACAGGGAGAGGGAGACAGGGAGAGAGGAGAGAGGGAGAGAGGGAGACAGGGAGAGAGGGAGATAGGGAGAGAGGGAGACAGGGAGATGGGGAGATAGGGAGAGAGGGAGACAGGGAGAGGGAGACAGGGAGAGAGGGAGAGAGGACAGGGAGAGAGGGAGATAGGGAGAGAGGGAGACAGGGAGATGGGGAGATAGGGAGACAGGGAGATAGGTACACAGGGAGAGAGGGAGACAGGAAGATAGGGAGACAGGGAGAGGGGGGGACAGAGAGAGTGATCGAAATGTGCACTGAGATGAATACGATGAAAGGGATCATCTCTCTCTTTCTCTCTCCTCTTTGCAACCCCATCACCCAGGCAACCATGGTCTTTAATTCTCACACAGAGAGTCCCGGTTCAGTGCATCTATTAGTGGCCTCTCTCCCTCTGTCTCTGTCTCTGTCTCTGTCTCTCTTTCTCTCTCCTCTCTCCTCTCTCTCTCTCTGTCTCTGTCTCTGTCTCTGTCTCTCTTTCTCTCTCCTCTCTCCTCTCTCTCTCTCTCTGTCTCTGTCTCTGTCTCTGTCTCTCTTTCTCTCTCCTCTCTCTTTCTCTCTCCTCTCTTTGCAACCCCATCACCCAGGCAACCATGGTCTTTAATTCTCACACAGAGAGTCCCGGTTCAGTGCATCTATTAGTGGCCTCTCTCCCTCTGTCTCTGTCTCTGTCTCTGTCTCTGTCTCTCTTTCTCTCTCCTCTCTCTTTCTCTCTCCTCTCTTTGCAACCCCATCACCCAGGCAACCATGGTCTTTAATTCTCACACAGAGAGTCCCGGTTCAGTGCATCTATTAGTGGCCTCTCTCCCTCTGTCTCTGTCTCTCTTTCTCTCTCCTCTCTCCTCTCTCTCCTCTCTCTCTCTCTCTCTCTCTCTCTCTCTCTCTCTCTCTCTCTCTCTCTCTCTCTCGTATCTCCTCTGCTTCTCCTATGTCCTCCTGTCCTGTATGTCATATACCATAATGGATTACAGCTAGTTCCTCTGCAGGGCTCAGTGGTACACTCAGGCCATCCCTGTCCCCTCAGTCCTAAGCTCACTAGGCATGCTGCTGTGCAGTCTACCACTACATTAAAGTGGAGACATACAGTACATGAAGCCATATGAAAAGATGTGCATGTGTGTAGCAGAGACTTAATGGCTGTATAGAACCAGGCGTTCACTGTGTACGGAAATAGAAAGAGATGTCAATCTGTGAATGTTCTCTCCGTCTTAGATTCTAAGATCTGTGAGGCAATGAAGTTTTATGATATTTAAGAGTCAGTCATGTGATGTGAAAATATGCACTGTGTTAAACCTCCCTTCCTCCCTGCCAGGTTCCTGTCCTCCAGAACACAGATCTGATGGTGGAGGCGACAGCGCGGCGTGTGTTCAGTAACGCCCACACCTACCACATCAACTCCATCTCTGTGAACTCTGACCTCCAGACCTACATCTCCACCGACGACCTCAGGGTCAACTTGTGGAACCTGGAGATCACCGACCAGAGCTTCAGTATCCTTTCACCTTTACCCTTTAACCCCATACTAACATACCCTCTGTCATAGTTTATCTGTCTACAACATTTATAGGTTACCGACTGCTGCTTCTAATAACTTTTGACCTCTAGGAACAAGTGCTAAAGGCTGTATTCTGTTCCGCTTTCTCTATAAACAATCCAAAACATTTAACTGAATGTGACATCCTGTTGTTCTCCAAAAGGGTTATTTCTCCCTGAGCCCCTCCCCAGACATCGTGGACATCAAGCCGTGTAACATGGAGGATCTGACAGAGGTGATCACTGCAGCGGAGTTTCATCCTCAGCAGTGTAACACCTTGGCTTACAGCAGCAGTAGAGGGTCAGTACGACTCTGTGACATGAGGAAACAGGCGCTCTGCGACACACACTGCAAGTGTGAGTACTGGGAACAGGAACACACAGACAAACACGCACGCACACACTGCACTCAGACTTGGCGCACGGTGTGACAGCCATGTCACGATCTGTGGAGGGGGAAATAGATTCAGAAAAGAAGGGAGAGAGGGAGGGAAGTCAAGTCTCGGTCTCGGTCTCGATTGAACCAACCTTTATCCTACTACAGTCAATGGCATGGCTAGGACTGATAACCACAAACATCAATACGGTTGTCTGTCTGTCTTCTCTCCTAGTCAAGACAAGGAATGGCTCAATGTCTCTGTCTTCCCTCCCAGTCAAGACAAGGAATGGCTCAATGTCTCAAAGCCCCTGTCTGTCTCTGGGAGCGTCAGATAATATGCATATCCCTCCGAAGGAAATGAATAATTAATACATTGACATTTAAGCCTGAGGATTGATCGTGTAAGATGTTAAATAAATACCTGCCAGTGGAAATACTACGGCTGCTTCCCAAACGGCACCCTATCCCCTATATAGTGTACTACTGTTGACCAGAGTCCCTTTATAGTGTACTACTGTTGACCAGAGTCCATATCCCCTATATAGTGTACTACTGTTGACCATAGCCCCTATATAGTGTACTACTGTTGACCATAGCCCCTATATAGTGTACTACTGTTGTCCAGAGTCCCTATATAGTGTACTACTGTTGACCATAGCCCCTATATAGTGTACTACTGTTGTCCAGAGTCCCTATATAGTGTACTACTGTTGACCATAGCCCCTATATAGTGTACTACTGTTTACCAGAGTCCATATTCCCTATATAGTGTACTACTGTTGACCATAGCCCCTATATAGTGTACTACTGTTGTCCAGAGTCCCTATATAGTGTACTACTGTTGACCATAGCCCCTATATAGTGTACTACTGTTGTCCAGAGTCCCTATATAGTGTACTATTGTTGACCAGAGTCCCTATATAGTGTACTACTGTTTACCAGAGTCCATATTCCCTATATAGTGTACTACTGTTGACCATAGCCCCTATATAGTGTACTACTGTTGACCATAGTGTCTACTATTGACCATAGCCCCTATATAGTGTACTACTGTTGAGAGTCCATAGTGTACTACTGTTGACCAGAGTCCCTATATAGTGTACTACTGTTGACCAGAGTCCATATATAGTGTACTACTGTTGACCAGAGTCCATATCCCCTATATAGTGTACTACTGTTGACCAGAGTCCATATCCCCTATATAGTGTACTACTGTTGACCAGAGTCCCTATATAGTGTACTACTGTTGACCAGAGTCCCTATATAGTGTACTACTGTTGACCAGAGTCCCTTTATAGTGTACTACTGTTGACCAGAGTCCATATCCCCTATATAGTGAACTACTGTTGACCATAGCCCCTATATAGTGTACTACTGTTGACCAGAGTCCATATCCCCTATATAGTGAACTACTGTTGACCAGAGCCCCTATATAGTGTACTACTGTTGACCAGAGCCCCTATATAGTGTACTACTGTTGACCATAGCCCCTATATAGTGTACTACTGTTGACAAGAGTCCCTATATAGTGTACTACTGTTGACCAGAGCCCCTATATAGTGTACTACTGTTGACAAGAGTCCCTATATAGTGTACTACTGTTGACCAGAGCCCCTATATAGTGTACTACTGTTGACCAGGGCCCTATATAGTGTACTACTGTTGACCAGAGTCCATATCCCCTATATAGTGTACTACTGTTGACAATAGTCCCTATATAGTGTACTACTGTTGACCAGAGCCCCTATATAGTGTACTACTGTTGACCAGGGCCCTATATAGTGTACTACTGTTGACCAGAGTCCATATCCCCTATATAGTGTACTACTGTTGACCAGAGTCCATATTCCCTATATAGTGTACTACTGTTGACCAGAGCCCCTATTCCCTATATAGTGTACTACTGTTGACCAGAGTCCATATCCCCTATATAGTGTACTACTGTTGACCAGAGTCCATATCCCCTATATAGTGTACTACTGTTGACCAGAGTCCATATTCCCTATATAGTGTACTACTGTTGACCAGAGCCCCTATTCCCTATATAGTGTACTACTGTTGACCAGAGTCCATATCCCCTATATAGTGTACTACTGTTGACCAGAGTCCATATTCCCTATATAGTGTACTACTGTTGACCAGAGCCCATATTCCCTATATAGTGTACTACTGTTGACCAGAGCCCCTATATAGTGTACTACTGTTGACCAGAGTCCCTTTATAGTGTACTACTGTTGACCAGAGCCCCTATATAGTGTACTACTGTTGACCAGAGCCCCTATATAGTGTACTACTGTTGACCAGAGCCCCTATATAGTGTACTACTGTTGACCAGAGCCCCTATATAGTGTACTACTGTTGACCAGAGCCCCTATATAGTGTACTACTGTTGACCAGAGCCCCTATATAGTGTACTACTGTTGACCAGAGCCCCTATATAGTGTACTACTGTTGACCAGAGCCCCTATATAGTGTACTACTGTTGACCAGAGCCCCTATATAGTGTACTACTGTTGACCAGAGTCCCTTTATAGTGTACTACTGTTGACCATAGCCCCTATATAGTGTACTACTGTTGACCATAGCCCCTATATAGTGTACTACTGTTGACCATAGCCCCTATATAGTGTACTACTGTTGACCATAGTCCCTTTATAGTGTACTACTGTTGACCATAGCCCCTATATAGTGTACTACTGTTGACCATAGCCCCTATATAGTGTACTACTGTTGACCATAGCCCCTATATAGTGTACTACTGTTGACCAGAGTCCCTTTATAGTGTACTACTGTTGACCATAGCCCCTATATAGTGTACTACTGTTGACCAGAGCCCCTATATAGTGTACTACTGTTGACCATAGCCCCTATATAGTGTACTACTGTTGACCATAGCCCCTATATAGTGTACTACTGTTGACCAGAGTCCATATTCCCTATATAGTGTACTACTGTTGACCAGAGCCCCTATATAGTGTACTACTGTTGACAAGAGTCCATATTCCCTATATAGTGTACTACTGTTGACCAGAGCCCCTATATAGTGTACTACTGTTGACCATAGCCCCTATATAGTGTACTACTGTTGACCATAGCCCCTATATAGTGTACTACTGTTGACCATAGCCCCTATATAGTGTACTACTGTTGACCATAGCCCCTATATAGTGTACTACTGTTGACCAGAGTCCATATTCCCTATATAGTGTACTACTGTTGACCAGAGTCCATATTCCCTATATAGTGTACTACTGTTGACCATAGCCCCTATATAGTGTACTACTGTTGACCATAGCCCCTATATAGTGTACTACTGTTGACCATAGCCCCTATATAGTGTACTACTGTTGACCATAGCCCCTATATAGTGTACTACTGTTGACCAGAGTCCATATTCCCTATATAGTGTACTACTGTTGACCAGAGCCCCTATATAGTGTACTACTGTTGACCAGAGCCCCTATATAGTGTACTACTGTTGTCCAGGGTCCATATCCCCTATATAGTGTACTACTGTTGTCCAGAGTCCATATTCCCTATATAGTGTACTACTGTTGACCAGAGCCCATATTCCCTATATAGTGTACTACTGTTGACCAGAGTCCATATTCCCTATATAGTGTACTACTGTTGACCAGAGTCCATATTCCCTATATAGTGTACTACTGTTGACCAGAGTCCATATATAGTATACTACTGTTGACCAGAGTCCATATCCCCTATATAGTGTACTACTGTTGACCAGAGTCCATATCCCCTATATAGTGTACTATTGTTGACCAGAGCCCCTATATAGTGTACTACTGTTGACCAGAGTCCATATTCCCTATATAGTGTACTACTATATATATAGTGTACTACTGTTGACCATATCCCCTATATAGTGTAGCCAGAGCCCCTATATAGTATACTACTGTTGACCAGAGTCCATATTCCCTATATAGTGTACTACTGTTGACCAGAGTCCATATATAGTGTACTACTGTTGACCAGAGTCCATATCCCCTATATAGTGTACTAATGTTGACCAGAGTCCATATTTCCTATATAGTGAACTACTGTTGACCAGAGTCCATATTCCCTATATAGTGTACTACTGTTGACCAGAGCCCCTATTCCCTATATAGTGTACTACTGTTGACCAGAGTCCATATCCCCTATATAGTGTACTACTGTTGACCAGAGTCCATATCCCCTATATAGTGTACTACTGTTGACCAGAGTCCATATCCCCTATATAGTGTACTAATGTTGACCAGAGTCCATATTTCCTATATAGTGAACTACTGTTGACCAGAGTCCATATTCCCTATATAGTGTACTACTGTTGACCAGAGCCCCTATTCCCTATATAGTGTACTACTGTTGACCAGTGTCCATATCCCTATATAGTATACTACTGTTGACCAGAGTCCATATCCCTATATAGTGTACTACTGTTGACCAGAGTCCATATCCCTATATAGTGTACTACTGTTGACCAGAGTCCATATCCCCTATATAGTGTACTACTGTTGACCAGAGCCCCTATATAGTGTACTACTGTTGACCAGAGCCCCTATTCCCTATATAGTGTACTACTGTTGACCAGAGTCCACCCCTACTGTACTACTGTTGACCAGAGTCCATATCCCCTATATAGTATACTACTGTTGACCAGAGTCCATATCCCCTATATAGTGTACTACTGTTGACCAGAGTCCATATCCCCTATATAGTGTACTACTGTTGACCAGAGTCCATATTTCCTATATAGTGTACTACTGTTGACCAGAGCCCCTATATAGTGTACTACTGTTGTCCAGGGTCCATATCCCCTATATAGTGTACTACTGTTGTCCAGAGTCCATATTCCCTATATAGTGTACTACTGTTGACCAGAGCCCCTATATAGTGTACTACTGTTGACCAGAGTCCATATTTCCTATATAGTGTGCTACTGTTGACCAGAGCCCCTATATAGTGTACTACTGTTGTCCAGGGTCCATATCCCCTATATAGTGAACTACTGTTGACCAGAGTCCATATCCCCTATATAGTGTACTACTGTTGACCAGAGTCCATATTTCCTATATAGTGTACTACTGTTGACCAGAGCCCCTATATAGTGTACTACTGTTGTCCAGGGTCCATATCCCCTATATAGTGTACTACTGTTGTCCAGAGTCCATATTCCCTATATAGTGTACTACTGTTGACCAGAGCCCCTATATAGTGTACTACTGTTGACCAGAGTCCATA